>NW_028317980.1:2227500-2527500 GCF_062004578.1 Staurois parvus | reverse complement strand
CACTGTCCGAGAGCCCGGGGTCAGTAGGGGGCCCCATGAGATGCCCCTGGTACCTTTTTTCATAGGCTTTTTTGAGTTTGGGCAAGGACACAGGGGCCCCATGATCCCCTATTGCCCGGGGGCCCCATGAGTTGTCAGTCCGCCCCTGAGCTACAGTTGGATTCAAACCTGGTTGCACTGTCTTGCACGGCTTGCTGGTTCACAAAACTAGGTGCACAGATTTACAAATCCTTTGGCCCATAAAACAATTTCCATATATAAATTTAATTTACATATTTAGTTTCTTGTCTGAAAATGCATTTCAAGCATTGCACACATACAGTATATCAAATATTTAATGAATGAATAAATGATTTTTCAATTCATATTTATGATTAAGGTTTATTTATTTACTTTAGTAAACACTTTATTGTGCTCCTTCAAAACAACCACACTGTCCTTCTCTAGAACAGCCTGTATTTCTCCTGATGTTACCTTTGGGTTTTTCTTTGCATCCCATACAATTCTTCTGGCAGTCTTTGTCTACCTGACCTTGGCTTGGTATCAAGAGTTCCCTGATTTTTCACTTCTTAATAAGTGATTGTACAGTACTGACTGGCACATTCAAGGCTTTGGATAATTTTTTTATATCCTTTTCCATCTTTTTAAAGTTCCATTAACTTATTAAGCAGGTCTTTTGACAGTTCTTTTCTGATCCCCATGGCTCAGTATCTAGCCTGCTCAGTGCATCCATGTGAGAGCTAACAAACTCACTGACTAGTTAAACACAGACACTAATTGCAATTAAAAAATACATAGATGCGGGAAATTAACATTTAATTGCCATTTTAACTTTTGTGTTTGTACCTGTGCCAAACATTCCAGGGGATGGAAACTTTTGATCTGGGCCATTTGGGTGATTTCTGTTATCATTATGATTTCAAAAGGAGCCAAACGACTGTGATATTAAATGTCTTCATATGATCACTATCCTTAAAGTGTTACTAAACCCAGGACCCTGCATACACTATATCTGGTCTCCCCGGACCCTGCATTCACTATATCTGGTCTCCCCGGACCCTGCATTCACTATATCTGGTCTCCATTGACCCTGCATTCACTATATCTGCTCTCCCCTGACCCTGCATTCACTATATCTGGTCTCCCCGGACCCTGCATTCTCTATATCTGGTCTCCCCAGACCCTGCATTCACTATATCTGGTCTCCCCAGACCATGCATTCACTATATCCGCTCTCCCCGGACCCTGCATTCACTATATCTGGTCTCCCCGGACCCTGCATTCACTATATCCGCTCTCCCCGGACCCTGCATTCACTATATCCGCTCTCCCAGGACCCTGCATTCACTATATCTGGTCTCCCAGGACCCTGCATTCACTATATCTGCTCTCCCAGGACCCTGCATTCACTATATCTGCTCTCCCAGGACCCTGCATTCACTATATCTGCTCTCCCCGGACCCTGCATTCACTATATCTGGTCTCCCCAGACCCTGCATTTACTATATCCGCACTCCCTGGACCCTGCATTCACTATATTCGGTCTCCCCGGACCCTGCATTCACTATATCTGGTCTCCCAGGACCTTGCATTCACTATATATGGTCTCCCCGGACCTTGCATTCACTATATCTGGTCTCCCAGGACCTTGCATTCACTATATCCGGTCTCCCCGGTCCCTGCATTCACTATATCCGGTCTCCCCGGACCCTGCATTCACTATATCTGGTCTCCCAGGACCCTGCATTCACTATATCTGGTCTCCCAGGACCCTGCATTCACTATATCTGGTCTCCCCAGACCCTGCATTCACTATATCTGGTCTCCCAGGACCCTGAACTCGCTATATCTGGTCTCCCAGGACCTTGCATTCACTATATCTGCTCTCCCAGGACCCTGCATTCACTATATCTGGTCTCCCCAGACCCTGCATTTACTATATCCGCACTCCCTGGACCCTGCATTCACTATATCTGGTCTCCCAGGACCTTGCATTCACTATATATGGTCTCCCCGGACCTTGCATTCACTATATCTGGTCTCCATCTATTAGTGTCTGGCTGAGCACTGGTTAAAGCTCTTATTGTCCTATGAGGCTGCATAACCCATAACCCTCTGTCTGGACAGTGCTGATTAGCTCTGTGCTTATCACATCCACCCTCCCAAGAAAAAAAAACACTCTAGCCATACACACCAAACTGAGCATGTGCAGAGTGCCTCCTAGAACTCTGTGCTATCAACAGATGGATTGGGGACAGTAGAAGGGAAGGATTAGAGAAAACCGAATAAAACAGCCTTTTTACATAATGCAGAGGATTAACCCCTTAGGTCCCACAATGACCATAACAAGCATGCTTTACTGCAAATACAGACTGATTTTACTGTTGTGGGTTTAGTAACACCCTAAATAAAAGAGAGTTTTTTTGGCATGATCAGCCATATTTTCAACATCAATGCCTACATTTAATGATTTCTGCCAGGGTATGCAACCTTTTGAGCGCAACTGTGTGTGTGTGTATGTATGTGTATATGTATGGGCCTTGTGGGACCCCCTAATCCAGGGTTGCACGTTAACCCTAGATTGCAGGTCTCTTCACTCCCCTCAGCCCAACATCTGATTTCTTCTGGATCTTAAGAGGAGTCAATGGTTATTGCCTGTGTGATGTGGACACCCAGCAGACTTATCCCTCCAGAAAGTAAACAGGCAGGAAGAAGGACCCAACACTGGATGATCACGTGACTGTGGATTAAGGTAGGTGAAAAAGGGGGTTTTAAGAGGTTTTTTTTTCCTTAACCCAGCAATGAGATAGGGGTAGGAGGGAGCAGGGACGGACTGACCATTTGGAAACTCGGGCACTGCCAGAGGGCCCAGGTTCAGTAGGGGGCCCCATGAGATGCCCCTAGAACCTTTTTTCATAGGCTTTTTTTGAGTTTGGGCAAGGACACAGGGGCCCCATGATCCGCTATTGTCCAGGGGCCACATGAGTTGTCAGTCCACCCCTGGGAGGGAGGTTAGTTTTATCTTGGAGTTGGGCTTAAAATCACCCATTAGAAAAGAAAAGAAAACCCTGGGTTCAATCAAACAGGCAGTCAAGAGATGGCAGAGTGGCCTTCTGAATGCGTGTAAACCAGGGGCGGACTGACAACTCATGGGGCCCCCGGGCAATAGGGGATCATGGGGCCCCTGTGTCCTTGCCCAAACTCAAAAAAGCCTATGAAAAAGGTACCAGGGGCATCTCATGGGGCCCCCTACTGACCCCGGGACCTTGGGCAGTGCCCGAGTTTCCAAATGGTCAGTCCGCCCCTGGTGTAAACTAATTGTCATCCATAGTCTGATAGGTGATCTATCATGGATTGCTTTGTAGGGGGGAGTAAAGTCTACCACCAGTATGACAGAGGCCACCTTCATCATCTGAGGTTCCCCATCAAGGTACCTGACAGCTTAGTAGATATGTCTCAATCTCAACAATATTCCAAACACAGCTCTCAAAAACCTTTAAAAGACAATACAGATGGCACCATTATGCCAAATGCTAATACAGATTTGACCTTGCATTTTGCTGCTGCTTCTCCATAAAGCAACTCACTTGGCTACAGTTTGCTGGGACCTGTGGGACTTGGCATACAGAGTGCCCAGGCAAAGACACATTGCTTCTTCCTCTCACCAGATAACACATCCACTTCATCACAAAGCAGAATCTCATTACCGTGTAGATGTAAAAACAAGAAGTAAATAGTGGAGGATTTCAAGCAGCTTGGTGCTGTTTGTATCCTCAGCTTTAAATATGATGGAGCTGGCATGTAACATTTCACTCCTTCCCTTTTAAATGTCACATTATTTTTAGTACGTATTAAAGCGTTGTATGAATTTTAGCAATTTTTACAGCTCTGAAATGGGGCTTAAAATAGCTGAAATAAAAAATCAAGCATCTTGACTGATATTGAACCATATACATTGCTTATGGGCTGCTCTGTGTTAGAAAATCTGCCATCTAACCATATGTAATCATCACATGTGCAATTTACACTTGTGTTCCAGCGATGGCATTTAAGGCTTTATACTCAATCTTCTGCAAAGGAGATGTAAATTGTCTTCAGAATCTGGGATCCATAAAGGATCAAGTCGATTTGCTGTGCCTCAAATTCTATCACAGTATACTTACTAGGTAGCTACTTTAGCCATATGAAATTGAATAAAGGAGCAACTCAGGATAAGAAATCAATCAGGGGACTGCTAATACAATATAGATAACTTGGTAACTGTGTTTGAAGTAAACCTGTTGCTGAAGGGAAAGGGAAGCCAGCCATAGTTGGATCGAATCTCAGCTGGTTCAGCAGGGACTGGCCAATATTCAATCCATCTATGAGCAGGCTGGTTTTACTGAAGTCGATCTATCCATCCGCTTCAGTATAACCAGCTTGTCAGGTTTTTGCATGCGACCACTGCTGGCGGCTATAGCCACTAGCAACAGAGCTGGGACAAAGTCAACCAACAGCTGGGACAAGGTCAACCAGCAGCTGGGACAAGGTCAACCAGCACCCAGGGAAAAGATGCCAAACTGAGCCCATTCCCATTCATGATGTGTGATCTTAGGGGATCCACTTAGGGGAGTGCTCAACCTTGTCCTCCAGGCTCTCTTCTCACTACTCCCAGCGCTGGGCTGACAAGAGTAGTACTGCTGCTGCTCCCACTACTCCTGTCAGCCTTGTAACAGAAGGGAGTCAACACAGGGTGCCTCCATCCCTGCAATAAACCATTGCACTCTGAGAAACTGTCCTTCCTGCCTACCCTTTGTCCCAACCATAATTTGCAGTGATCATTGTGTCTGCTAGCAGAGACGACTTCAAGTTGGAAGGAATAAAAATGTTATAATCTATGGCTAACAGGATCTCTTTATAGGCACCTTCCTCTTCTACTAATACTTATGCCCTCACTCCCCTTGCTTACCAATCCATCAACCTGAGCCCTTTGCAATACCCAGTGCTTGGGAGAACAAATGACCTTCTCTTCTTTATATGCATCTTTTCTGACTGTTTTGCATTAGTTTTGCATTTGGCTAGGGTCAATGTCACTATTGGTAGCATGAGGCCATACCTGGACCCTACAGAGGTGCACAGGCAGTCCAACTCCATTGCAAGTAGGCTTGCAGTGTCTCCCAGCACAGTCTCAAGAGCATGGAGTTGATTCCAGGAGACAGGCAGTTATTCTAGGAGAGCTGGACTAGGCCGTAGAAGGTCCTTAACTCATCAGAAGAACTGGTATCTGCTCCTTTGTGCAAGGAGGAACAGGATCAGCACTGCCAGAGCCCTACAAAATGACCTCCAGCAGGCCATTGGTGTGAATGTCTCTGGCCAAACAATCAGAAACAGACTTCATGAGGGTGGCTTGAGGGCCCGATGTCCTCTAGTGGGCTCTGAGCTCACTGCTCAGCACCATAGAGCTTGATTGGCATTTGCCATTGAACACCAGAATTGGCAGATCCACCACTGGCACCCTGTGCTTTTCACAGATGAGAGCAGGTTCACCCTGAGCACATGTGACAGACATAAAAGGGTCTGGAGAAGCCGTGGAGAACATTATGCTGCCTGTAACATCATTCCACATGACCGTTTTGGTGGTGAGTCAGTGATGGTCTGGGGAGGCATATGGACACACAGACCTCTACAGGCTAGACAATGGCACCCTGACTGCCATTAGGTATCAGGATGAAATCCTTATACCCATTGTCAGACCCTATGCTGGTGCAGTTGGTCCTGGATTCCTCTTGGTGCATGACAATGCCCAGCCTCATGTGGCGAGAATATTCAGGCAGTTCCCAGAGGATAAAGGAATTGCTACCATTGAATTGCCCCCACGCTCGCCTGACCTAAATGCAATAGAGCACCTCTGGAATATCATGTTTCGGTCCATCCAATGCTGGCAGGTTGCTCCTCAGACTGTTCAGAAGCTCAGTGATGCCCTGGTCCAAATCTGCAAGGAAATACCACAGGACACCATCCGTCATCTCAGAAGCATGCCCCAACATTGTCAGGTATGCATACAAACTAATGAGTACCATTTTGAGTTGCTGCAATGAAATTTCAGCAAAATGGACTCGCCTGCTGCATTATCTTTTCACTTTGATTTTTGGGGTCTCTTTGAATTCAGTCCTATGTAGGTTGTTAATTTTCATTACCATCAAACGATGGGGCATCGTTACGTACCTAACACATTCCCCAGTCCATATCAGTATAGATATCCAGAGGGAGATTTTTCCCTGTTGAGATCTGATGTGTTCGTTTAATTGTTTTTGAGCAGTGAGTGTGTATATGTATGTATGTGTGTATATATATATATATATATATATATATATATATATGCATTACTTGTAATTTCTGTAGTGATTAAAGACTGGTAGAACCTCCAAAACACAATAGATTTTCGAGGAAGGCAATGTATCTTTCACTCCTCCACATTGTTGTGGTGATTTTTCTCTTTTTCTCTTTTAAAACTCCTTAGCAACTCCTTAGCTCCTATAAATTTTCTACTATAATATAAAAATGCTTTTACTGCTGTCTGTATCTCCTTTTCTCATGAATGTTTGTTTTTAGTGGAGATGATTTAATAAAACTGGAGAGTGCAAAATCTGGTGCAGTTGAACATAATAGCCAACCAGCCAGGGGCGGACTGACCATTTGGCAATGCCCGAGGGCCCGGGGTCAGTAGGGGGCCCCAGGATATGCCCCTGATACCTTTTTCATAGGCTTTTTTGAGTTTGTGCAAGGACACAGGGGCCCAATGATCCCCTATTGCCCGGGGGGCCCCATGAGTTGTCAGTCCGCCCCTGCAACCAGCTTAAAATCTGGAAACTGATTGGTTTCTCTGCAGAGCTTCATCAGATTTTTCACCATGCAGTTTTAGTAAATCAATCCAATGACAACAGAAAAAGATGAAATATCTCTGTGTGTGTCTACTGTATTGACAGCACTGGAGTTCCACTTTAATTTAGAAATCTGACTGGTGTGCAGGTATAAATACAAAGGAGATCTCTATCAGTAATGGAAAAAAAATCACTTGAAATGAGCAATAAAAATTTAGATTATGGACATGAGCACTGAATGATGTCCAGTCCTTATGTGGTTAAGAGCATTTGCTGCAAAGTATATGTGAGAAAAATTGTAAAAGTTGCCAAGTAAAATCAAAAGTTTTTTTATTTTTTTTTGTAACACATCTGAAATTAAACCCAGTCCACTCCAGAACTGCTTTCATCATTATTCTCTGGCTTTTTTTTCGACTTGAGAGAGTAAAGCTTATGCCGCCTCTGGCTATTCTGTGCTTTGGTGAACTAGTAGAGGACTTTGGAAGGACAGAGTGATGGTACCCTACATCGCTGATAAATGTCTTATCTGCCTTGTGTAGGAATGTTTGTCTGCCACTGTCAATAAAATACATTTTTCCAAAGAGCCAACGGTCCGTTCTCTGTGTTCAATTTTTTTTTTTATTCAGCCTTGGTACATAAAAGAAAAGGACTTGGAGATAGGGAAACAATGTGGGTTGACTTATCTCCTAGAGACATGTCTTTCTTACCAGCGTCAAGCTAAATTCTTTTAATCTTTCTGATAATGTTAGATAACCAGAAATGTTGGCATTTGTGGGAACGGCGTAAATTGGTCAGTAATAATGAAATGACATGTTTAAAACAAAAAAGGAAACAAAAACCCAAGCAAAATAACCTTCAGATAGCATCTGGAATCTCATCAGACTATATCTGTAAGCTTGTAGGAGTACAGAATTCTGCAGCACAGCATCACTTAGCAGCAATGTGTCAAGGTAATGTTTGCTTGGATTCCGTCTGTACAAATCTGTTATTTGAAGGTTTACCTGAACCCATGGTATTCTCCTTGGTAATATTTTATTCTCCTTGGTAATATTTTATTACTGTTCTCGTAAACATACATTCCTGTAAAAATCTAACTTTCTGTACAGGAAAACCTTTGCATGTTTTCATCAGGGGCACATTTTGAGTTGCCGTTGACCAAGTTAATTTTTGCATGACTTTCACATTTATGCTTGCTTGCAGTTTCATATTTTGTTTATTGTATTGTACAATATATGGCCAAAACCATGGTTGTTTATATGTTATTGCCAAACTTCCAACTTCCTCTTCATGGCTATAACAGGATCCAGTCTTTTAAGATAGCTTTTGGAGTTTTTCTGGCTGAGATTGGACCCACTCTGGCAAAGGGGCATAGATCAAGTACTGATCCGGTAATGTACAGAGCATTGCTACCTAAAATGTGTCCTTAGTCATGCAGCATTCGCCCCCAAAGTAGTTGTTGAACGTAATAGACCCACCTAGCCTTTCTACCAATGACTTGACCTACAGTTGCCAAAAATACTTAATGACCAATCAGTGGTGGCCGAAAGACAGACATCCACTCTGCCAATTGCATTCTTGCAGATGTTGTTGGCTCAAACATCTAGTTGGATTGAGGAGGGGGTCAGGATACCCCATAACAGCAGCAAAAGTTCTCTCTGCTCAGTAGATTCTTTTAGTATCTTTGACCTTTTCCATAGGTCAAGGTTGAACTCTCTTACCTTTCCCTGTAGATTTGGTAGGCACAAGAGACAGCTACCTTTTAAGCATTTTCCTACCTAGTACCAGACTAGTAGTGGACTGGCAATCTAGTGGACCTTTAAATCTAGACAGACAAAGGACTGAGTAGAACTCTTCTGAAGGTGCTCACCCTTAGTACCTGTAGCACAGGTCAACTTCAAATGTTTGGACCTTGGCTGTGGAACTGTGTCCTGTGTGCAAAGGACTTCCTCTCCTATTCAGAGCCCTGAAGGCAAAGGATCCCCCACACAAAGCTTCTCTTCAGAAAAGCATTTTTAGAATATCTCCCAAAATATGCATCTCCTTTCTAAGCTTATGTGGCAACGTCCTAGAGTAGTGTAGGTTGTTAGGTAAATTTAGTTAGTGCTGTAGACACTGGAGCAGGAGTTGATTGTTCAGGTCTGCTCTGTGTCTCATACGCTAATGTTCTGACTGATTCTCCTGTATTCTAGAGGATTCTAGAATTATAGTAGGAGAAAGGACAGAGCAAGCAGCCTGAATATTTATGGAAATCCAGCCAATCCCTGGGAGGGTGTGCCCAGTAGGTGATTGGAGACACATTAAATAGTCTGAGGTCTGAAACAGAGCAGCAGTTCCTGAGTCCACTCCTGCTGGAGAAATATCCTGTCCAGGGACACTGCCCCTAGTGCAGGGATATTGGAAAGGCCATCTAGAAGAGATTGAGGACATTGAGGACTCAGCTGGAGCCTTAGTTAGGGGTCTATTTGTTAATCCTAGTTCTGGAATCAGTTCGGGTCAGGAGAAGCAAGCAGGAGGAAGTTGGGGAAAAAGTGTCCAGCTGTCCTATGGCTAAGTGTGTCTTTTTCTCCATTACTGGAGAGTGTCTGATGGATATCAGAAGGAGGCAACCAATGATTCTGTGGCAGTGAGAGTAGATGACCCAAGTGCCGGAATTTAGTGACTGTGTGTAGCTTTTGATCTTTTGGGAGAAGTCATAGTCACTGTCAGCATTAGAGATTCTGTGGGACACTTTTGTGCAGCTCAGAAAGATAGAGAAGAGTCCTCAAAGTGTTCAGTTCATCAGTTTTGGGGTATTCCATGCTCCCTTCACCCCATCCAAATTCACTGTTACAATAAAGCCTTAAAAAGACACCCCTAGACTGTTCATTCAAGCCGGTGAATGATTGAAGAAAATCCATTATGCCTGTCTGTGTGTGCTTTAACTGGGGAAAAGAAGCAAGTTCACCAGTAGCTCCTAAGGGGGTGAGCTACACTTACATCACCATCTTAAACCTCCTAGTAATTGGCTATGGTGAAATAAACTTTTATAATCCACTACATTGTATCTTCTAACCTTTTCATCTGGAGAACACTCCCCAATAGCAGGCAGAAGCAAGCATTGCCCTGGGCATAGTGAAAACCCAACAAGCACATAGAACAATAACCATCAGAGCTCAGGCTGACAACAGTCTAGCAGCAAGCACTACATTTGGACTAGGGACGATAAAGCTTAAGCATGGTCCTTACAGCCAAAACTTTTATTTATAGTTTTGATAAAAAGGGGAATAGTTAATAAAAAATACTGTCATAGTTTCTATTTTATTATTCTGTTTTCAAGTTTATACTTCACTTCCTATTTTGTTGACACAACATGAAGTGAATGAAAATCTCTCCAAGGTGAGATTAAATGCCCTCTTAGGCAGTTATAACTTGGCATTATTCAACCCAGAAGGTGCTGGATGACTGGAACAGCGAGTCTGCAGAGGACAGTGCTGGGAAGGAGCCATTCTATGTTTTTTTTATAACTGCTGGACTGCTTACATTTTTATTCATGTATTGTTCTTAAACTGGAGTTGGGTTCTTAAGTGGACATTACAGTAAAATGCTAAATATTTGCTTACTATAATGAAAAAAAGAATAAACCCTTTTTAGTTTTCTGCAAGTGTGCCAAAATACGTAAATAAACACGGAAGGAGTATTTAAATATATTGTTTTAATATATGTACACATATCATTTCCTAATCTAATGGGAACAGAGTGTTGCAGGTTGGAAATTCCTTCAGAATGATGCTTTTATTATTGTTTTTATTGTACAGCCATTTTGATGACACGAAGCAGTAAATATCTGGGATATACAACATGAACAAAAATCTTTTTAATTATGAAACATAAAGAATTGGTTTAGGAGATATTTTCAGCGCAGAATTTTCAGACGCATTAAAAGTTGTCACAATGATTAACTTTCTCCGACTTCTCGAAAAGCTTAAAGTGTTCTGCATGCAGGAGGTTTAACATCTATATTTAACAATGTATAGAACGCCAAATCCCACCAGTGCTGACACAGCTCAGTGTTCGGCCTGGTTTGTGTTTGCCGAAGGATCAGTGGAAAGAGCAGAGGAAACATTTCATTAACAGCTATCCCAAAGTTTTTCTTGTGAAGACTTGAAAGGAAGGAATCCATCAGTAAAAAAGATGGGAGCTGCTGCTACTAACTTGTTTTTGAAACTTCCTGCTTCATGACTGTCACCCTTACCCTACTTTATGTCTGTTACATGATAATGCAGTTGCCATGATCTGCTTAGTGAGGATGGTCGAGGTACATATTAATAACTATTTACATTCATAAATCAGTCAAAAGAAAAGTCCCAAGTATTAAAACTAGAAAATGTGAACACCTCCAAGCCCCTGACGATGTCGCCATATGCTGAAACATGTAGGGAAGATTCTATGTGACATGTGATATCATCATGCAACAGATCATGGTGATTCTTTCTGGATTCAGACTTGAAGTTTGTGATATGCATATCCTATTTGCTGCAATGTGAGTGAATATTTTATACTCATACATTCCAGGCTTTTATACTGCATATTGAGGCTTTTTTTAACAGTATGCCTTCTTATTAGCAGAGCAAACAAAAGAGCTGAGTATGTCAGGGACTGTGGGTCTCGCCGTGGCGCACAGGTCTGCGCATGCGCAGATTGCCTAGGTGCACTAATGTGCTGGCACTAGGACCTGGGCGTCCGCGGCGGCAATTGCGTCCACGCATGCCTGGCACCAATGACGGTGCAGGGCGCACTATTTAAACTGGCCAGGCGGTGACCAGGTTGCCGCAAGGTCTAGTTCCTGTGTTTCTGAAGATATTCCTGTTGCCGATCCTGCTTGTCCTGAATTGTGTTGACCTTCTCCTGCTCTGACCCTCGGCTCATCCCTGACTACTCTTCTGCCTGTTGTTATATTATTACTAGACCTCCCGTTGCTGAACCTTGGCTCATGACCCGGCTGCTCTCTGTCTTCTGCTTGGTACCTACCTGCCTCCACTGTTACCGACCCGGCTAGTCTGACTACGCTCACTCCTGACTGTCAGCCACCCATCCCGCCCGGGACCTGGACTTGTCAGCCTCTTCACTTCAGGCTCACCCCTGGCACATACCCTCAGCAGGGACCCCTCTACCACAGTTGGGTGCACTCAGGGGTCGCGACCTGGTCTCAGTCTTGCACCAAGTCCATCCCCACCATCAGGGGCTCTGGTGAAAAGGCAGACTGGGACTTAGAATCCACGTCCTGGGGAATCCCGTTCTGTGGATCACTAGAGATCCCGCTGGGCAGTGCCTGACAAAGTGTCTCTGGACCACTGGTGGGAAGTGTCATCTAGTCATATGAGAAGGTGGCCCTGCTGAGTCTGTAATGTGGATGTGGTCAAGAAAGCTTCATTCAAAAAGTTCCCAGTTTATAGAGGATCAATACACTCACCAATCACTTTATTAGGTACACCTGTTCAATTGCTTGGTAAAATAAATTGCTAATCAGCCAATCACATGGCAGCAACTCAATGCATTTAGGCATGTAGGCGTGGTGAAGACAACTTGCTGAAGTTCAAACTGAGCATCAGAATGGGGAAGAGAGGGGATTTAAGTGACTTTGTACGTGGCATGTTTTGGTGCCAGGCGGACTGAACTGAGTATTTAAAAAACTGCTGATCTACTGGAATTCTCACACACAACCATCTCTAGGGTTTACAGAGAATGGTCCAAAAAAGAGAAAATATCTAGTGAGAAACAGTTGTTAGGAGGAAAATGCCTTGTTGATATCAAAGGAGAATTGGCAGACTGGTTCAAGATGACAGAAAGCCAAAGTCACTCATGTCAATATGGACTAAAATCTTTGAGGAATGTTTCCAACACCTTGATGAATCTATTCCATGAAAAATTAAGGCAGTTCCGAAGGCAAAAGGGGGTCCAACCTAATAATAGCAAACAGGTGCAGCTTACCTGATGGTGCAAAACAGCAATCTACGACAAATATCCATCAGGCCAACCGATTCGCTCATCACCGGTGAGTAGTAACTGTTACCTCTATGGTCACATGACATCTGTGATCTCACAGCAGACCATGCTATACATTTGGAAGACTTTAGACAATCACACAGAGTGTGGAATCGGTTAGAGAGACAGCTCACTGCTGCCAAAAAAATGTTTTTTTATTTTGTCTTCCTCCAACAACTAGAGTCTGTGTTTATTTCATAGATGAGTGAGCGCACACCATCTCTTCCCCAGCCAACACTAATAATTATTTTAGCAATCTAAACAATAGCATACTCATAATTCTGAAATAAATTGTTTGCAAGCAATAATAACTATCACGATTTATAGTCCCTGAAATTATTCTGCATGACAGGAGGAATTTTATTGGTTACCAACCATATTATGCTGAAATATGCTATCCCAGGTGCATCCCAAAAATGTCCAAACTTAATGTGGTTCGGCAAAAGTAAAATACAATGGTAGCAAAACAGACCAGCAGAAGTTATTTTTCTCCTTTGCAGATTTAAAGTTAAACTCAAGCCAAACAGATTTTTTTTTCAATTTTAAGGGGCAGTGGTGAAATGGAGACCTCAGTGGTAAGTTGTACTCATTCTGGGTTGTGATCCATCCCCTCCCACAAAACCACACGAAAGCTATCAATACCTTGCAGCTGGTTTGTAAAAATAAATTATTGACACTATATGGCCATTCCTCCAAATGATTGCATTCAAGTGGTTCTTGTGAAGAGTACGATTAATACAAGAGTATACATTTTACTAGAACAAAACATTTTAGATAATGGTATTTCCAGTCTTGTAGCAACAGTCTGGGAAACCCTTTTCTGTTTCCCTTTGCAGTCAACTGTTACATTATTTTTTTCTATATAACTTACTTCCCTAAGGGTAAGAACCAGTAAACACACTGGCCTATATTTGACAGGCTTAGGTTTGGAACATTTAAAATATAATGACTACTACATGAATCTGGCTAACAGTCAACTGTGAATGTTGAATGTCAGGACAATACAACCAACAGGCATATAGGTAGCGTCACCATTCCTGCAAAAGGCAAACTTAGCAAGTTTATACCTTGAAACCTCTACTGGGATCATCAACTGTTTTTTCCAGAACAAAACCCTGATGTCTCCTGATACATCTGCTGGGATTGGTCAACAGGTTTTTTTTTTCAAAACCTCTGATGTTCAATGATACCTCAACTGGGATTGTCAACATTTTCCCAAAACAAAACCCTGATGTTCCTTGATACCGCTACTGGGATTGTCAAAAATCAAAACCCCTGGTGTCCCCTGATACCCCTACTGTGATAATCAACAGATTTTCCAAATCAAAACCCCTGATACCCCTACAGTGATTGTCAACAGTTTTTCCATATCAAAACCCCTGGTGTCCCCTGATACCCCTACTGTGATCATCAACAGATTTTCCAAATCAAAACCCCTGATACCCCTACAGTGATTGTCAACAGTTTTTCCATATCAAAACCCCTGATGTCCCCTGATACCTCTAATGGCAAACCAAGCAAGTTTATACCTTGAAACTGGGATCATCAACAGCTTTTCCAGATCAAAAGACCGATGTCCCCTGATTCCCCTTCTGGAATGGTCAACAGTTTTTTAAAAATCAAAACCCCTGATGTCCTCTGATACCTCTACTGGGATCATCAACAGTTTTTTTTTTCAAATCAAAACCCCTGATTCCCCCTGATATCTCTGCAGGGATCTTCAACAGTTTTACCAAAACAAAACCCCTGATGCCCCCTGATATCTCTGCAGGGATCTTCAACAGTTTCACCAAAACAAAACCCCTGATGTCCCCTGATACCTCAACTGAGATCATCAACATTTTTCCAAAACATAACCCTGCTGTCCCTTGATACCTCAACTGGGATCATCAACATTTTTCCAAAACAAAACCCTGCTGTCCCTTGATACCTCTACCGGGATTGTCAACTGTTTTTCCATATCAAAACTCCTGATATCCCCTGATACCCCTACTGGGATTGTCAACAGTTTTTCCAAATCAATACCCCTGATGTCCCTTGATACCTCTACTAGGATCATCTACAATTGTTTTCAAATCAAAACCTCTGATGTCCTCTGATATGCCTACTGGGATCATCAACAGTTTTTCAGAATCAAACTTCCATCTAACCTACAGGTTCTAGATTATCTTTCAATCTGCATATATCTTTAAATGGAGTTTAATAAAGAATAAGTGAATTAGCAAATATATCTAAAAGTATGTAAAGGATGCCATTATATATAATAACAGAAATTCAGGCAGTCTACGGCTCCTTCTCCTCCCCAAAGTTTTGCTTTGCATTAAACGTTCTGTGTACCATTTCCCAGAATTATCTTTAGTGCTTTTTTTTATTATTTAGTTACAGTAGAATAGATAGGTAGGTAGAAGAGTACAGTGTATAAATCCTATAGACATAGAAGATATACCAATATATCAATGCATTGGCTGAGGAGGTACAAGAGTACAGAGTTTGTTGCAATGGTAAGGTAAAACTTTTTTTTTAGTTTTGGACATCAGTGGAGAGAGATTAAAACCCCTGTTAGTTTTTTTTATTTATTTATTTTATTGCTGTCTTTGCCTCTGTTAGGGAGATTTACCCTCTGTATGTTATGTTTATCATTATCATTGAAAATGAAATTAAAAGAAAATACCAGAAAAATAATAGAGGGAAAATCTTTCAATGGAGTCACCAGTTCTGGTGACTTGAGGGATCCCAAGGGATTCCCTCAATTATAAGTTATTACCTCTTACTTCCTGTGTTGGATATGGGACAGGGATTAAAAGTAAATCTCCCCAATGGGACATAGAAGGCAACACAAAAGATATGGGTTATACCCCCTCTTACCCTATCCAAAATGAAAAAACAAAAGTGTTGTCTATAGTTTTACTCTAGGAGTAAACCCAATGTCCCTGTCATAAGCAATGATCAAAATGTGTTCTCTAACATGAGCACGAGTTAGAGATTGCATAAGATATGTGATAAAACAGTCAACCATTAAATAGCAACTGAAAAAGAAGCAATGTCAGGTTATACAGCTGACTTAAATAAAAAAAGGATAGAGGGAGAGGGAGATACATAAAGCAATAGATCCCACAGGGCCCATAATTGTAAGAATTTTTCTATATTATCCCATATCCTGGTTGTGAAACTCTTCTGTCTTCTGCCTTCTATACTCTAAAATATTATTAATCAAATCCTCCTGGGATGGAATAGTATCTCTCCTCCATCTGCTGGGGATCCATCATCTAGCTGCTGTAAAAATATGCTCTTATAGCATCTTGGAGAATTTGGATAAATAAGAAAAATGGAGATAATGGATTAGAATTGGGGGAAACTCCAAACCTAGGACTTGTCATAACAAGTCAGCAAACCTTTTCCAAAAGCCTTGTATCAATGAACGCTACCAGAATGTATGATAAGTGTACCGACCTCACATTTGCATCACCAGCCTTCCTTGGGTATAAAAGAATGCAAGACCTCTGTGGTTTTATACAAAAAAAAAATAATAATAATTTTGAACATTGTTTCTGAATGGGTTGTACAAATTGAGAACTTTGTTCAACCAAATCCTATCCCACAAGGGTTGGGGTAGAGGGTGTTGGAGAATGGTCTGCCATTTTTTCATTGTTAAGTGTTGACCCCAAAGTACTGCTTTTTGGGCTTCAACCTGCTAGGCTTGATTCAGCTAAAGATAAGGAGAAACATAACAATCAATGTAACATTTTAACATTTATTAGTTGTGTATCTTTACTGCTCTTCAACAGGTAGAATATACTTTTTTTTTCCCCCATTAGCACAGAAGTATAGATAGACGTTGATGAATCATCTAGCATTTTGCAAAACTTAGAATAATGGTCTTGGCAGCCTTAGTACATTGTGTTTGCAGTCTTTAGAATTTTATTTCCAGCAATAACTATTTGTACCTAAGAAAGCTTCCCCAAGGAACATTGTTGACATGTGAAGTGTCTTTACAAATCAGGACAGTCATTGATTTTAAGGTAATTTTTTGTTCTTCAGCTTTTGGAGAGATAATTGAACTGAGTGAGATGTTGCCCATTCTTGACCCATGCATAGAAGACAATGAAATGTGGGACGTTACATTCCATTAACTGTCTAAGCTTCGCCATTAAAAAGACTTACTGCCATACTATACAAAAGAGAAAGAACATCACAAAAAGGGAGCTGATATATACTGGTGGGAAAGAAAGATTCGAGCAACAGCAACTGTCGCTTTTTTTTTAAATACCATTTTAAAAGAGAATGTCTACACGGCTCTGCAGTTCTTTGACTTAAGCAAAGTTTTCCCATCAAAATGGTTTGCATACTCGAGACATGAAATGTGTTTCTGCCTTCTTAATGGTTTGGAATTTAGTGTTCATGGTGGATATACATTTAGGGGAATAGAGGTCCTAAGGGGCAGGACTATAGATTAGGGCTAAATCACTGGAGTGTCCTTCAAAACATAAGGGAAGCTCTTTAAACAGCAAATAGTATACAAAATAACAATACGATCCCCTTACAAAAAATGCCAAAGTCTCAATACCTTAACAAAAATAGAAATAAAAGAAAATAAAAAGTAAAAGTGTACTGAAATAGAAGTGTATGCCCCCTGAGACACTACAATATAAAACCCACTGTTTTTTATTATACAAAAATAATATGTTTTAATAAAATGTTAACTAAGTCCATATCACTTCAATACTGGGCACTTTCACCCTCCGTCCTGCCCAGGCCAATTTTTACCTTTCAGTGCTGTCATACTTTGAATGATGATTGTGAGGTCATGTAACACTGTAGCCATATGAAATTTTTACTAATTTTTTTTAATAGACAGATCGAGCGTTCTTTTGCTGGTATTTGATAATCACTGTATTTTTTATATGATGGAAATATCCTGTGAGCCACTATAAATATTTAGTCTAGGGTAAGTTTGCGAGCTCCTAGCTATATTCTCATTAAATATACTGAAAATAACAAATTAAAAGTAAAAATGGTGCCACGCCCTTATATTATAACCGTGAATAAATAAATAAAATCAATTTTTAACAAATATTAATTCAGTAATTAAATAATAAATAATTGCCCTTAATTTGTCAAAATATAAAAATATAAAATGTGCAACTCATTATTATAGAGATATATAATACATCAATTATAAAAAAAAAAAAAATCCAAATTGTATAAATAAAATCAAAAGTATAAAAATATATAATTAAAATTGATTAATAATTTATATTGATTAATTTTATCTAATTACTGAATTAATATTTGTTAAAAATTTATTTTATTTATTTATTCACGGTTATAATATAAGGGCGCGGCACCATTTTTACTTTTACACTGTATTTTTTATGTTTTGCTCTGTTATAAAATTTTGCAAATAAGTAATTTTTCTACTTCACCGATGTGTGCTGATGGGCACTGATAGGCTGCCCTGATGGGCACTGATGAGGCAGCACTGATGGGTACTGATGAGGCATGGATGAGGCTGCACTGATATATGGCATTGACAGGCGGAACCAGGGGCGGACTGACAACTCATGCAGCCCCCGGGCAATAGGGGATCATGGGGCCCCTGTGTCCTTGCCCAAACTCAAAAAAAGCCTATGAAAAAGGTACCAGGGGCATCTCATGGGGCCCCCTACTGACCCTGGGCCCTCGGGCAGTGCCCGAGTTTCCAAATGGTCAGTCCGCCCCTGGGCAGAACTGATGAGGAGACAGTGATCAGTGGCAATGACAGGCAGCACTGGTTGGCACTGATAGGCACTGATTTTAACTTAAAGGGGTTGCACTGATAATCAGTGCATCTTATGATCACTGCCTTGATTATCAGTGTAGATGTCCCCATGTGAAACTCCAGTTGCCAGCTCTCTTCTCCCCACTCTGTCACAGTGATTGAGGAGAAGACTGCTGTCAACCGGGAAGTCTATTTACACTGTGATCAACTGTGATTGGACACAGCTGATCATGTGGTAAAGGGCCGCTATGATTGGCCCTTTACCTCTCTGTGTGATCAGCGATCACAGAGCGCACCCGATACGTACCACGGGGTGTGGGGGGAGGGGGTTGGGTTCTGGGAGGATGTGAATAGATGCCCTCCCAGAACCAGCCGACCATGATGTAGCCGTCATTGGACTATAGTGCAGTCTGCAAATGGTTAAAGCAGTATTAAACCCAAAACGTAATATATTGCAGCTTACCAATACTTTTAAAGCACCATCAATTTTACGCAGCGCTTCACATATATATTGTACATTCACATCAGTCCCTAACCCTCAAGGAGTGTACAATCTAAGGTCCCTAACTCACATTCATACATACACATACTAGGGACAATTTAGACAGGAGCCAAATAACCTACCAGCATGTCTTTGGAGTGTGGGAGGAAATTGGAGGAAACCTGCACAGGGAGAGCATGCAAACTCCAGGCAGGCGGTGCCATGGTTGCGACTCAAACTGACAACCCAAGTTCTAACCACTTAGTCACTGAGCTGCACATCTCTAGATGTGGTGGCTCCATTCATTTCTTTTCTACGGCCTTTGTCTTTCGGTTTTTCCCAGGTGATCTGACCAGTAGCATACCTCCTGTATTAGAGCACAGGAGGCACAGCAAAAATCAGCATTGTCAGTCTGGGGGGAGGGGAGTGTTAGATGTACAGACAGATTTAGATACACTAACAAACTGAAGACAAACTCCAGCTAATACTTTATAAGCAGTTACGATAAACAGCTTTTTTTTCTTTTTGGGATAAAGGTTTTACATAAATAAACAAAAGTTGGTCATTGTAAGCACCCCTACTAGTGTTAAAAGTTTTGTCTCAATGTCCAGATTCTGTTGGAGAGCTCATTCTTTTGAAAAACAGACTTACTGGCCGGATCACCAGATGAAAATTGAAAAAAGCCTAAAATAGAAAGCAAATGATAAGCTGCCATGTAATAAATGCTTGCTCCTAAAGAAGGCCAAAACACATGGTCTGAGGAAGGTTGACCAAAGCACCTTGCAAAGGATCATGCAGGAGTCACAGTTCCAAGCCTCCTAATCTGATTTGGTGCCAGGCTATGGAGCTCATTTTCACTAAATGAAGATGGAGAAATAGAGAAGATGCACACCAAGGACATTGCTTGGCTCAATTGATTTTTATTCAGCCATAAAAGCAGAAGAAGAAAAGCATTTATCAGGACCCAGCTCCGAACCTACAACCTCTGCTGTGTCCGGCAGTAGACCTCTGTGCTGAGCCACCTAAGATGCTGGACAGCATCTTCGACAAACTTATGTCCTTTCTTAGTTCTAGTTGAACCTTGAACTCCTTGCTCCTCCCATGAATTTCCTACTTAAGCCATGCCTTTGCACTTCTTGTTTGCCAGATTACTGTGACTTCTCCAGCCAATATCTTGATCTTGTCACTCCTGCTGCTATCTGTCTCTGTGCTACCACTAGTTACAGAACTTTGGCTCCTTAGCCATGCTTCTGCTTGATCCCACCCTACAACCACTTGTTACCGACCTCTGCTTGCTCTCTCTACTTGCTATATCTGACTGCACCCTGGCTTGCTCATCTCCTGGTGGGGCAATCCTGAGGACGGCAACCTGCTACTAACATGCACCAAAACCCATCTCCACCCTCAGGAGCTCTGGAGAGTACTGGTTAGTGCTTAGACCCCATACCTCGGGTAAGCCTGCATCAGGGTGACCTGCCCAAGTACTTTTCCTGCTTGACTCTATACCACTATAGCTGCCAGACTCTGAACCTGACTCCTGACTGTGACAGCAAAATACAAAATTATCAAGTAGGATTGTGGTCAAACAGGCAAAAAGCCAGGAAATTGAGACGGTGGTCTCTCTGAATGGTGATTGATTATGATGTGGCTGATCATTGGGGTGACCTCCTCTGGCTGGCATGGAATGGGGAGGTGCCAGTGAGTTGTTAGTAGCATGGTGGTACTGGACAACATCGGAGGGATATTTAAAGGTTTTATGAAAATTAATGTTTTTATTTGTATTATAATTTCTGTTGTTATGTTGCCTTCTGTGTGTAGCCCTTGGAGGGCCATGGGCAAAGGTCCGGTGATTATCATAGCCTCCATTAGTCTGATGGGTGAGTGCTTGGTTACCCTTATAGGGTCTGGTAGATGGAACCTGTGGCCCTTCAGTGTGGGCTGTATGTGTTGTTCTGTCTCTATTAGAATGGGATTTATTGGGATGGTGAGATGTGTTACCAAATTCTTGTTGGATATCCCCCTGAGTGTGGTGGAACTTGTTGTGCCCTATTGGTCTCGATTTTTTCCACCCATGCTCACGACCTTGTAGAAAGTCCTCTCTGTCTCTTTCAAACTTTGTGGACTTAGAGCTGATGAGTGTAGCCTCAAAATCTACTGTGTGATTGTTTATGTTACTGTCCCACTCTGAAAATGTGGGTACATGTGTGTAATTGTTTAGTTTGTTCTCTATATCTTTGATGTGTGTGTGTATTTTCTCTATGTTTCTTTCACGTTGTTGAATGATGATATTCATCCATTTATTACTGCAGGCCCTGGAGCTGTCATACCAGTCATTCATGAGATCTTCATCTAAGAAGTTACATTTTTTAGTGATTCTTAACCCCCTGGGTGCTCTATTTACTTCTAGATATTTTTTCAGTGATATTATGTCCCACCATTGAGTCATCTCATTTTCTAGCATGTGTTGTAACTGATAAAATTTTGAAATCATACTTTTCCTACTTAAGCCATGCCTTTGCACTTCTTGTTTGCCAGATTACTGTGACTTCTCCAGCCAATATCTTGATCTTGTCACTCCTGCTGCTATCTGTCTCTGTGCTACCACTAGTTACAGAACTTTGGCTCCTTAGCCATGCTTCTGCTTGATCCCACCCTACAACCACTTGTTACCGACCTCTGCTTGCTCTCTCTACTTGCTATATCTGACTGCACCCTGGCTTGCTCATCTCCTGGTGGGGCAATCCTGAGGACGGCAACCTGCTACTAACATGCACCAAAACCCATCTCCACCCTCAGGAGCTCTGGAGAGTACTGGTTAGTGCTTAGACCCCATACCTCGGGTAAGCCTGCATCAGAGTGACCTGCCCAAGTACTTTTCCTGCTTGACTCTATACCACTATAGCTACCAGACTCTGAACCTGACTCCTGACTGTGACAGCAAAATACAAAATTATCAAGTAGGATTGTGGTCAAACAGGCAAAAAGCCAGGGCAGGCACAAACTAAGGACTATTGAGAAAGATTATCGAGAGAGTGGAACAGAACTGGGGCAGAAGTCAGAGGAACTGGAGCCTGGGAACAGAAATTTTAAGAGGTCTTTGTTCAGGTAACTCCCAAGTGCACTGAGCGGGTTTAAATACAGTAGCTGTCCCAGACCTGACCTTTAGAGGAAGTGTCCAGCAGCACTTTTTTTTACTAGGAACCAGGAGAATAAGTGCAAAAACATGTAAACATGCTGATTCGAAAAGAGCCTAAAGCCAATTTTCAGGGATTTAGAAAGCTATGGGACCTAGGTGTGAAACAGCAGACTGATCCTGATCTCAGCTGCAACATGAACAACTGTGAACAGTTACAGAGGTTGGTTCTAAAGACAGAACACTGTGACATACAGGTCACCAATATCACATTGACTTCAACCGGGTGGTATAGATGATGGTTATTAAAAGAAAATGCCTTTTTGACTGGTAGATATTAATGATAAAAACCAATTTTTGAAATTCTGAATTTGAAAAAAGTCTAGAATGTTCCTAAGACTAAAGTGCAATGGGGTTGATTAAATAAAGGGGTACCAGCTTTACTTAGCTCTTGTCAGTCAATCTAATTATGTGGAAGGCAAATTATCACTTTGCACTTGCTTGAGTATGTAAGTGAACACAGAGTCACGGGGCTAACATTTTATTCCTTTAGTAAATTGACCCCAATGCCAATTTCAGTCCCATGCTGCTAAGCCATTTAACCTCTTGTTGGCAGTCAATCCACTTTCAACAATTTAAAATCAATGTTTCCCAAATGGAATGACTGCTGACATGTGTTTAAATTGCTCCCTAGCATGGGATTCAAGATTATCCATACAGTTTATTTCCAAATTATCTAAGACCTTTGATGGCATTATGCAAGACAAGACCCACACAGAACAACTAGAGGTAGATGTTAACCATATTGCTAAAATCTCATGTAAACATTAACATGTTAAAGTGATTTAAAAATGATACCTATTGATCCCGTCATTAAGGTTTTTTTGCAGGCATTTCCTGTATAAAAACTACAAGTTTTTTCTTGGGGGGGGGGGTTCTAGCTTTGAGGTCCAGGATAACTCCTTGGTAAGGGTTAATCTTTGTAGGGATTGTTTGTGCCCCTGCTCCCTAATTAAGGTGGGTGTTGTTGGGCTCATCCATGTTATACTATATAATTCTTGCAAGCACATGGGATTTGATTAGCTCTGAGGAAGAAGGCTTGTCTCTCGAAACGCGTCAGCTGCACCTTGACTGACTGTGATGCATTTGTGAGTATTTTGATTTACATTTTTTTGCTGAACAGTTTTACAGCAATGCACTAAGCTGGTGTGCTGCCTTCTTATGTTTGTTTTAGTCCTGGCTCTCTCCAAATTGAAGAGGGAAGCAAGGCTCCAGTGCAAACACTGGTGGTTCAAGAGGGTGGACAGATACAGTGTTCCATTTTGGCAGTCCATTGGGCCCTCTGACGATTGGACTGCCAGGAAGATTGCTACACCTGTAGCACAGACTTTTTGTATGTTTGCTGTCCTTGTATCTCAGATGTTCTCCTACATTAGTTCCGTAGAACATGCTCTGCCAATGGAGACTTTAGGAGCCATGACAGTGCACACTTAAAGTAGAATTCTAGCCTAAACCCAACCAGTCTTAGTAAACCCCTCCCCGTATGAAAAAGATGTGTATACCTACCTATATTCAGATGGTTTCGGGCTGGTCATGTGATCCCCTGTGTCAGTGATCCGATGACTGTAGGGAAGAGGAGGGAGCACTTGGCTGGTGATGTCACCCATAGGCTCCCATGGCGCAGCCATTGTCAGCGCTAATACTTCTTCTCCCCCGCAGCTACTGCTGGCTGACACAGGGAAGCCAGATCACCTGACCAGACTGGAGCGCCTGAAAATAGGTTGATCAGAATAGGTGTTAAGAGGGGGGAGGGATTTATTTTAATATTAGATAGCAAGGACTTCCACTTTAAAGTGATTTCAGAAATATTTGTTAAAAAAAATATAAAGTATTTATTAAATTAGTACCTTTTGACTCTGCCATTAATGTCCTAGTGTAGGCATTTCCTGTGCAAGGTGATAGCACTCTGCCTGTTTTTCTCAATTGTCCTTCTACATTGGCATCCTAGCACATGCTCTTCCAGTGTAGACTGCAGGGGCCACACCAGTGCACACTTATGTAGAGCTTGTAGTCGGGTATTGTACCTGACCGTCCTCTCCTTTCTTTGGCTCAAGGGGTGTAGAAGTACTGACACTGTCCATTTTCTGTAGCTTAGTGGGTTGCAGTTGCTTTCAGGCCTCACACTGGGCTGGCTCCTTCCCTGCTGATGGCTGTCTTTACTAGGAAACTATAGGACAGTGTAGATTCTTCTGTCCAACTTCAGCCTATAGGCAGGCCCCCCTTCGCTGGGGCCCCCCCTCCCAGGCTCCACACTAGCACCTTTCTTCACTCTATCTTCCACCCGACTCTCCTGCTGTTCAGGTTCTCCCACATTTAAGGGCTGTTCTAGCCACCATGCCAGGCCTCCTGCCTGGGCATTGGCCAGGTTCCTTCAAACATGCAAAACAAGGTTTCCTACCCTCCTCCACCCCTCTTCTGGAAAGTTGCAGCAGCTTCTAGAAGGGTGGGAGGGCACTAGAAGCCCTGACCTGTAGAGTCTGCCAGCCTGCCTTAGGTAACCGCACTGCCACTTTTCCAGGCTGACTCATCCCAGGCTTCTAACAAGTCCCTGACTAACAGACAAAAAAAATTCTGTCTAAACTAGAGGGAGCTACACTTAAAAAGCATGGAGCACTGTTGTCATCACAAAAAATAAACTGAGAAATGACTTGAGCATGCATTTAAACAGGAAGTGGCAGCATAGAGGCTGCAGGGGTTCAACAGAATTCAAGTACAACAAAGGATGATAAAAGGTAAAGACGGAATAAAAAAACTGTTATAAATCTAAATGATATTTCATTAGAGTTTAAAGGTAGTTTAAGCATGGTATAAACTCTAGAAGGTATAAACTCGTAGTTACTAAAACTGAAGAGTGCAAAATCTGTTGCAGCTCTGCATAGAAACCAATCAGCTTCCAGATTTTATTGTCAAAACTTAATTGAACAAGCTGAAGTTAGAAGCTGATTGGCCACCATGCACAGCTGCACCAGTTTTAGTAAACCCACCCTATGTCTGAATTAACAATTTGACCACTCAACACATTTTTTTCTAGAAACAAAATGTGTGTATTTTTGAAACCTTTGCTATTGCTCTTAAGTAATTATTAATGATAGTTACTGTCACTTAAAAGTCAATTCACTTGACAGTGTCCTTCTACTACCAAAATCAATCAAGGGTGTCTGAAGAAGCCATCAGGGCCGTCACCTGCCATAGAGTACTTTAGGGAATACAGAGACATAAACTACTACTGTAATTGTATTTCTTATAAGGAAATGATGTATTGATTTGATTGATTTTGTGGACAATGTAATTTCAGATGTAATGTGAGCGTAAGCATAAAGTATGTATTGGCAAAACCCACCAAAACCACCATAAAACAAACATCAAAGAGCCTCCAGTATACGAAGGATGCAAGATCTTTGTCTGAGGGGCAAACTAAACCTATTATATAATGAACATGAAGGTTGGCACATGGAAAACTACAACTTCCTCAAGCAGTTCATCTACATTTATAATGGAAAAATATGTTACTGACATAAGGTAATTAGTTCAATGAGCTCTGTAAGAGTACCAAGAAGATCAGTAAGCAGTGCTCCTTCAAGCTGTTGTGTTTTGTGTTTCGGGTGAACTGGAAAGACTTCCAGAAAAAAAGTGAAGAAACATAGGAAAGAGAACTATTAAATCAACTCACCCGACCATCATTCATTCCCCATGTCTGCTAACTGGGCACTTAGTCGGTGTTATCGCCTCCTTGAGGACTCCATATACATTGACATCTGGAAGCCTTTCCAGTAAGGAAGGAGTTTGTGGCACTGATACTAAATGCAAATGTAGTTTGCAACTGCAACATCTCCAATGGACAGTTGGAAAAAATGAAAAGCCATTTAAGAAACCATTGCCCTCTACCAGTTAAAACAAAATTGCAGTTCCTGATACAGTACTCATCTTATCTATGGGAATGTAACCCGCACATCCATGGCTGTGGGATCAAACAATGGTTTCTGTCTCCTGAGGGTACGTTATCAAGCCACCTTTGGCTCACCAAGAGGATGCTGAAGAGTGTGGTTTAACATATTTAAATTGTTACCTATGTATTAAGGTTGAATAATCCACTTGAAGACCAAGCTTTTTGTGGGACATTTTGTTTACCAGTTTAAATACATATTTTTTGCTAGAAAACTACTCAGAAGCCCCAAGCATTATATTTTCTTTTGTTTTAGAAAAGACCCTAGAGAATTAAATCATGATTGTTGCAATTTTTTATGTCACATGGTATTCGCACAGCGCTTTTTCTAATGCAACTCCTTGAATTAAAAAAAAAAACACAATATATAACCCACTTTTTTGTAAAATACGAAAAAGGATGTTACAGTGAGTAAATAGATACCTAAGATGTCATGCTTTAAAATTGCGCAAGCGCATGAAATGAGGAGAAACTACAGTACATAAAAATCTCCATAGGCGATGCTTTAAAAATTTTTACAGGTTGCCAGTTTAGAGTTACAGAGGAGGTCTGGTGCTAGAATTATTGCTGTCACTCTGATGTTTGTGGAAATACCTCACATGTGTGCTGAGAACGCCATTTACATACGTGTGCGCTATTTACACTTGCGTTCACTTCTGTGTGCGAGCATGGAGGGATGGGTGTGCTTTAAAAAATGTTTTTCTTATTTTTTTCTTTTATTTTTACACTGTCCCCTTATTTATTTTTTTAGAACTTTTATTCCATAACAAGGAATGTAAACATCCCTTGTAATAGAAATATGCATGACAGGTCCTCTTTAAGAAAAGATCTGAGGTCAAAAAGACCCCAAATCTCTCCTTTTCCTTTTAAAAGCAAAATATAAAAAAAGAAAAAAGTTTGTTTTACTTCCACCGACCGGATGTGATGTCATGATGTCGCTTCATGCCTCCATCATGATATCGGCGATCAAAGACCAATAGAGTCTTTCATTGCCTCCATGTTAAGCCGGCCAGACCGTCAGATCATTTCTCGGGCCTGCCGGTTTTAACAGTAATCAGAAACACCGGCGAGCGGTGGTTGAAGAGCTTCTAGGACCGCTTTCAATAGAAAGCTGGCCATCGGATGAAAAATGTTTTCTTCAGCCATAACCCCAGTAAACCACTTGACAATGGCAATGTTTATATATGTATTGTGGTCTTCAAGTGGATGAAGACACCAGTTAATCTAGTTCAACCTGTGTGGGTGTGTGTAGGTTTGTGAGTGTGTTTATGTCAATACCATTTCCCATATCCCTGTATATTGTGTTTGTTAAGATACCCATCTAAGAGTTGTTTAACCTATTGACACTTCCCGTTAACACCACCGATTGTGGAAGGGAGTTCCACTTCTTTACCACTCTAACAGTAAAGAACCCCCTACGCAATTTAAGGTTGAACTGCTTTTATTCCAAATTCACTGAGTGGCTGGGTGCCTTCTCAAGCTCCCTGAAACAGAAATGTTTCCTCCCTATGTAAGAATCACCATTGAGGTATTTGTATATAGCTGTCTTATCACCTCCCTCCATCATTATATGGTCTCTGCAGCATTCAGGACTGCCCACTGCCAGAGGTAGAAGAGGACCCATAACATTTATAAAAAAAAAAAAAAGAAATTAAACTTCCACAATGCCACCTGACAACAAAAGCCTTCCTTTTTAAAGCTAAATCTTGCAGTAAAAAAAAAAATTAATTAACATGAAAAAGGAGTCCTGTTAACAGTATTCCACAGTAAAAATCAATCTACTCCCAAAAGAAATGAAAACTCCAAAATAATTTCACTGACACAAAAGCATCTTATTTTATAAAGGGGAGAGGCACTTTTCTTCATCGTGGGGTCAAGATGCATTGCCAAGGGACACCCTCCATGTTGAGGGCATGTGGCCTGGTGCAGTTCCAGAAGATGGGGGCATGCTCACCCCTCTCTCTTTTCTGGCCTAGCAGACTACATGTTTAGATACAGGTCTAGTGTAGATTTTTTGGAGAGACCCTTTTTTTCCCTTGATTTTTGTGTGGGGTTCTGAGGTTCCCTCTTAAAACCCTTACGAGTTTCAAACACAATTTTTTTTTGCTAGGGGTTCATTTAGAATTCATACAGACCTAGTAAAAATGATTTGCTTAATTTGCTGGGGATCCCTGAACAGTAAATGAATGGGGCTGGATGACATCACAGGTTGCTAAGGATGTGAGAGAGATATATAATTTCCCCCCTTGTACAAATTATTAGTAAGACCTCATCTGGAATATGCAGTTAAATTTGGGGCACCAATTCACAAAAGAACATTGGCGAACTGGAGAAAGTACAGAGAAGGGCAATCAAACTGATAAGAGGCATGGAGGAGATCAGCTATGAGGAAAGATTAGAGGAACTGAATTTATTCTCTTTTGAAAAGAAGAGGAGATTAACGGGGGATATGATCTCCATGTATAATACATAAGGGGGGGATATGATCTCCATGTATAATACATAAGGGGGATATGATCTCCATGTATAATACATAAGGGGGGGATATGATCTCCATGTATAATACATAAGGGGGGATATGATCTCCATGTATAATACATAAGGGGGGGATATGATCTCCATGTATAATACATAAGGGGGGATATGATCTCCATGTATAATACATAAGGGGGGGATATGATCTCCATGTATAATACATAAAGGGGGATATGATCTCCATGTATAATACATAAAGGGGGATATGATCACCATGTATAATACATAAGGGGGGATATGATCAACATGTATAATACATAAGGGGGGATATGATCTCCATGTATAATACATAAGGGGGGATATGATCACCATGTATAATATATAAGCAGGGATATGATTTCCATGTATAATACATAAGGGGGGATATGATCTCCATGTATAATACATAAGGGGGGATATGATCTCCATGTATAATACATAAGGGGGGGATATGATCTCCATGTATAATACATAAGGGGGGATATGATCTACATGTATAATACATAAGGGGGGATATGATCACCATGTATAATACATAAGGGGGATATGATCTCCATGTATAATACATAAGGGGGGGGGGATATGATCTCCATGTATAATACATAAGGGGGGGATATGATTTCCATGTATAATACATAAGGGGGATATGATCTCCATGTATAATACATAAGGGGGATATGATCTCCATGATAATACATAAGGGGGGATATGATCTCCATGTATAATACATAAGGGGGGATATGATCTCCATGTATATTACATAAGGGGGGAAATGATATCCATGTATAATACATAAAGGGGGATATGATCTCCATGTATAATACATAAAGGGGGATATGATCTCCATGTATAATACATAAGGGGGATATGATTTCCATGTATAATACATAAGGGGGGATATGATCACCATGTATAATACATGAAGGGGGATATGATCTCCATGTATAATACATAAGGGGGGATATGATCTCCATGTATAATACATAAGGGGGGATATGATCCCCATGTATAATACATAAGGGGGGATATGATCCCCATGTATAATACATAAGGGGGGATATGATCACCATGTATAATACATAAGGGGGGATATGATCTCCATGTATAATACATAAGGGGGATATGATCTCCATGTATAATACATAAGGGGGATATGATCTCCATGTATAATACATAAGGGGGGATATGATCTCCATGTATAATACATAAGGGGGGATATGATCACCATGTATAATACATAAGGGGGGATATGATCTCCATGTATAATACATAAGGGGGGATATGATCTCCATGTATAATACATAAGGGGGATATGATCTCCATGTATAATACATAAGGGGGGATATGATCTCCATGTATAATACATAAGGGGGGATATGATCACCATGTATAATACATAAGGGGGGATATGATCTCCATGTATAATACATAAGGGGGGGATATGATCTCCATGTATAATACATAAGGGGGGATATGATCTCCATGTATAATACATAAGGGGGATATGATCTCCATGTATAATACATAAGGGGGGATATGATCTCCATGTATAAATACATCAGTGGTTCATATAGTGAACTGGGTGTAGAGTTATTCACCCTGAGGTCATCACAGAGGAAAAGGGGGCACTCTATGTCTGGAGGAAAAGAAATTAAATCTCCAAATGCTGAAAGGTTTCTTCACAGTAAGAGCTGTGAAAATGTGGAAAAGACTCCCTCAAGAGTTGGTTCTGGCCAGCTCAGCGGATTGCTTTAAAAAATTCTTTCTGGATTCTTTCTTGGATACCCAGAATATAACTGGATGCTTATATTTATAGGTAAACTTGATTCAGGGAATATCCAATTGCCTCTCGGGGGATCAGGAACAAAGTTTTTTCCCCTGCAGGAGCAAATTACATCATGCTTTGCTGGGTTTTTTTGCCTTCCTCTGGATCAACTGTGGGTGTAGGATTATATCTTTTTTTTATGGGGCAACTGGATGGACTTTTGTCTTTTTTCAGCCAGACTAACTATGTGGAGGGTGTTGACACCTGCCTCTTCTTTAACAACCTTGACAGCGAAAGCTGTCATTAAGACTAGGTTCACACTAGCCTGGTTGCTGGCTGGTTGTGGTTGCGGTTGATGCAATTCCCACAGCCGCATCATGTTTCTCTTGTGAGAAAGAATGGCACCCCCACGCATCTCATCTCACAGTGTGGTCCTGGGTCCGGGAACCACAGGAAAACCGCATGGTCATAAAGACCATGCGGTTTCTCTGCGGATGCGTTTTGGAAAAAGGTGCATGCACCTTTTTTGATGGTTCACAAGGCACAGCAGACCATTCAAATGAATAGACTGCCCTGCCTGAGAAAATGTGGGCCACATGACCCCCACTAGTGTGAACCAGGGGTAATAGCAGAAGGAGAAAACTGGCTGCTATATATGATGTTTGCCTAGTACCGAACAGGCTGAATGTCCAATATTTGGCTGAATGCCCGAACAAGCAGAATTGTACTGACGGAACCGAAGATCATCCCTACGTCTCATGCAACATCATTACCTGATCTCCAACATGCTCTTTTGGCTTCAAAAATTTCCACAACTCCAAGTCTTCCCAGAAGAAAAAAAATCTTTTATAGATGTAAAGAAGGAGCATCTCCATAGGAATACACATGGTTTTAGATGTTCAATAAACTGATACGGGTGTGTTGGTCAGGTGTCCACAAACTTTTGGCCATAGTGTGTACAAGAACAAATGTAGGAAAATCACTCCAGAATGTGGAGACAGAAAGTGTGAGGTCATCTGCCCAACCAGGACATATGAAAAACCTAAGAGAGCAAGGAGGCCTCTCCTACTCTATTCAAAACCTTAAAAAACTAACCAAAAAAACCAATTGGCTAATGTCTTTTCTTTGAAGATCCCTGTAGAATCCTAACTAGCCATGACTATTTTTATATTCTCCCTTTGCAAACTGAAGTAGCATTTTCCAGCTCCGAAGAAGCATTTCTCCTTGCTCTTTTTTTTTAATAAATAAAACAGCTTTCATGTATAGAACCTGCCAAGAATTGACAGAAAGTAGAACTTCATTGCTCTTTGGCACTTAAGTCTTTTAATACGACTTGATCCTGCCGGAGTCGAGAGCTTTTGAAAGTAAAGAAGGAGTCTGGAAAAAATAAATAAAATGTCAAAAAAATGGGAAAAAAAAAGTTATATCCCCTAGACCTCGGCAGAAAATTGCTCTGATTTCCGCAAACCAAAAATGGTAAGGTGTATTCCGTTATCTTTCTTGAAGGCAAGGACAAAAAAAAAAAAAAAGGCGAGAGTACATCTTGACTGATCTGAAATTACCTTGCTACCTCGGGTTAAAGGACAGTTTTAGCCTAGAAATATTAAAGGAGAGTTCTCTGTCAGAGAAGAGACTCCAATATTCTTACATTCTCGGGGCAGCACAAAGGCCTAGCGACTGGCTTTCACATTAATATACTGAGCTGATTCCAGCAGAGTAATAAAGAGCTGACTTCTCAAAGCCCACGTCTTGATGTTACAGCTTGGGACCGAAGACGTAGTAGTCAATGCAAAAGGCCGTTGAGTTGGCAGAGTAGGAAAATTGGGTGTCAGAATTGTTAAATAAAACAAAGAAGATTTTTTTTTTTAGGCTGCGGAGACAAGTGAAGAAGAATCTTTATTTCCAAAAAATCTGACTTCATCTTGAACAAATAGTTTGTGATATCCACAGACCGCCCAGAGGATTTGGCAGCAGTTATCAGCAGCTGCTTTTTTAGCCTTTAAACTGCCCTTAGATCTCTACAATCCCTGGGCAATCATAAAGGGAGTCAGCAGGGTAGTGTTTAGAAAGGAAATCTATAGTGTATTTTGCTGTAACTATAATGTATTTTTGGTAAGAATTTGTAGTCCGTACTGTAGTATTTACTTGAAAGTCATTTTTGATGCCGAGTTTCACCTGGTGGTTGTTACTCATCTTGTACCGAATGTAAGGTTTTTTCCTTTTAGTAGCTATTCATATATCAAACACTTTAGTCATTCGCCTTATATCTATTTGTTCTCAGAATACTTGTTTAACCCTTTGAGGACCAAGGGACGTATTTGTCCCATGTTTTTCTTGTTCATTTTATTTTTTAACATGGAACAGTACAAAATAATAAGCAAAAGTATGGGTCATTGAAGGTGTACATTAATTGCACAGTAAGAAACCCAATAATACAAGGTCAGGCATCACTAATAAAGAGGACTATCAAATGGCAGTTAAGGCCTAACAAAATGGGGAGGGGGGGGAGGATGGGAAGGGGCATACGGCTGCACAGTAGGGGGAGAAGGGGGAAAACCGCAGTATGGTTAAGGAATGGTACCGTCAAACAAAAGGTGCAGATTACGGATTGCGAAGGGAGTCATCAAAATTGGATGGGAGGAAATGCTCTACCCAGGGATTCCAAATCTTCTTGAACTTAGGGATGGAATCTAGGATAGTGGCTTCTATTTTTGCGTGAATCATTGCCTGAGTGACCCTATTCGAAACTGCAGTCATACTCAACGAGGGAGATTTCCATGATTTAGTTGTCCCATGTTTTTAATTGCGTGTATCATCTGATTAAGAACTTAAAACTCTTTTTTTTTTTTGGTTTGAGTCAAAATATTAGTTCTTATCAACAAACAACAAATGGATCTAGCATTTTGCCAATTATTTCATGAAATGGCTTAGTTACAGCAACTGAAGTGTACGAACTTTAAAAACAAAAAAATTGATTCTTTTGGCGTTCCAAAATCTTATGGTCCTCAAAGGGTTAACCACTTGCCTACAGGGCACTTATACCCCATTCCTGTCCAGGCCAAGTTTCAGCTTTCAGCGCTGTCACACTTTCAATGACAATTGCGCAGTCATGCAACCCTGTACCCCTATGAAATTTGTATAATTTTTTTTTCACACAAATAGAGCTTTCTTTTGGTGGTATTTAATCGCCACTGTGTGTTTTATTATTTTATTATATTATATAATAACATTATATTATTTGTAATATAAACAAATGAAGAGCAGAAAAATTTGAAAAAAAAATGATTTTCTTTGTTTCTTTTATAAAATTTTACAAACAGGTAATTTTTCTCCTTCACTGATGTGTGTTGATGAAGCTGCACTCAAAGGCAGCACTGATGGGCACTGATAAGCAGCACTGATGGGCACTGATGCGATTGCATGGATAGGCAGCACTGTTGGGCACTGATAGGCTTCACTGATGGGTATTGATGAGGAGGCACTGATGCTGCTGCATGGATATGCAGCAATGATGGTCATTGATAGGTGGCACCAATGGGCACTGATAGGCGGCACTGTTGGGCACTGATGGGCGGCACTGATGGGCGACACTGACCGCAGTGCTGACTGACGACACTGACTGACAGCACTGGGTGGCAGCACTGACTGATGGGGCAGCACTGATGGGTGCAACTGCTGGGCAGCACTAATAGGTAGCACTGATGGTAAGCACTGGGTGGCGCCGATTGGTGGCACTAGTGGGAGGCACTGCTGGGAACTGCTGGGCACTGGTGGGTGGCACTGCTGGGCACTGATCACCAGTGCCCTGATGATCTATGCCAACCTGCTCTGTGACAGCTGCCAGTTATTGGCAGTATTTTCCTCATGCTGTGACAGCGTGAGGAAAGTGCTGCCGATAATGGCAACTGTATTTACTGTGTTGGACACAGCTGATCACGTGGTAAAAGGCCGCTGTGATTGGCCTTTTAGCTCATCACGTCATCAGCTGTGTCCAAAGTTGCATGTTTGGTTTAGGGTTAAGGGCTAGGGTTGGAGTTAAATGTTAGGGTTAAGGGCTAGGGTTAGGGTTAAGGGCTACGGTTGGGGTTAAATGTTAGGGTTAAGGGCTAGGGTTAGGGTTAAGGGTTAGGGTTGGTGTTAAATGTTAGGGTTAAGGGCTAACGTTAGGGTTAAGGGCTACGGTTGGGGTTAAATGTTAGGGTTAAGGGCTAGGGTTAGGGTTAAGGGTTAGGGGTTAGGGTTGGTGTTAAATGTTAGGGTTAAGGGCTAAGGTTAGGGTTAAGGGCTACGGTTGGGGTTAAATGTTAGGGTTAAGGGCTAGGGTTAGGGTTAAGGGTTAGGGGTTAGGGTTGGTGTTAAATGTTAGGGTTAAGGGCTAGGGTTGGTGTTAAATGTTAGGGTTAAGGGCTAGGGTTAGGGTTAACGGCTAGGGTTGGGGTTAAATGTTAGGGTTAAGGGCTAGGGTTAGGGTTAAGGGCTAGGGTTGGGGTTAAATGTTAGGGTTAAGGGCTAGGGTTAGGGTTAAGGGCTAGGGTTGGGGTTAAATGTTAGGGTTAAGGGCTAAGGATAGGGTTAAGGGCTACGGTTGGGGTTAAATGTTAGGGTTAAGGGTAGCCCTTAACCCTAACCCTAACATTTAACCCCAACCCTTAAACCTAATATTTATCCTCTGTATTGAGGAGAATTGATATGGTGATGCTTATGGAACGCATACATTATACCTTGCAAGATAGGATGCATCTATTTAACAGTAAATGGGATGACTGGAAACTTCACCGTCATATATTGTTAGACTAACATGCATACTCATTTGTACTCTAATTTTTCATCTTTTGATACGATGTTATCTAGCCAACTTTTTTGTGTACTTCTTTTTAGTTGTTATTTTCCTACATACTGTGAAGTACTCTAGTTATTTGAAATGCTTTGTGCCCTTGATTATACTCACATTTGATTTGTAACTCAATATTGTTTTTTTTTGTCCAATAAAAGTTTGTAAACAAAAAAAAACTAACATTTAACCCTCACCCATAACCCTAACATGCAACAAAGGTTCCTGCACTACTTTGAGGTGACTTTGGTGCTACTTGACTGTCAGAGAGTGTTTTTGAATGAATAAATAAAAGATAATATTATTTACCCCAGTCAGTGTTAAATGTTTTTTTTTTCATCTCTGTAAACTGATACATACTTCTGGAGAGCTCACCAGATGAAAATAGAAGAAAGCCTATAAAAGAAAACTAACACAGCCATCACATCTAAGAATTGGTAATCGGCAATATAATAAATGTTTGCTTTTGGGTTCTAAAGGCTCAAGGCTTTTTACCTTAATGCATTTTAGGCATGAAGGTAAATAACCTTCTGTGTGCAGCAGCCCCCTTAAAACTTACCTGAGCATGATCCTGTGTTGTGCATGAGAGCCTCGGCTTCCCAGGGACTCTCCCTCCTCATTGGATGAAACAGCAGCAGGGGCAATTGGCTACTGCTGCTGTCAATCACAGTCAGTGAGCCAATGAAAAAGAAAGAGTGGGGCCGAGCAGTAAGTACTTTTGAGTTATCGTGATCTGCATCACTTTGCCCTGGTCCAAACGCTGTATTTAACAAATCAAGTCCCTCAGATACATTAATAATATACATTCCTAACAGTAATCCAGGTCATCCAGCACTCATGGAGAGCATAGTGTTTAAAAGAAATATATACAATTTCAGCACTTAGGCCTTGGTGACACTTATGCGGTGAGGGATTCACAGTGTATTCTGTGCCTTTCCTGCACTGCATCAGAATTGCACTCCATTCTTGGGAATCACTATGGGTGTCAATGTTAGGTTAAGGACACCCCCAAAATGGTTTGCAAAATGCACTGCAATTGGCTGAATCGAATCACATGGGTGTGAACACCCATGCTATTCAATTCCAGTGCGTAAAAAAAAGGGTCCTGCACCTCTCTTGCGGGTGCATTGTGTGATTTGAGCCATACAAAATGTTTGGTTTAAATCACACTGAAAGTGGCATAAAATAGACCAAGGGGCTGCAAAGCAATCATAAACACTTCCTTAATAGAGGCCAGCTACAAAGTCTTACTGAGATGGTACTTGGTTTCAGCCAGAATAACCCAATAAGTACCAGAAAAGAGTAGAAAAGGGATTTTCTGATCAGTAGCCAACATCCCCAGAATTACAAGATAAATAAAGGGAAAAGACCCCCTATAGGACTTGGGACTTTGAAGGCATTATTATTTTATTATTATTATACAGGATTTATACAGCGCCAACAGTTTGCTCAGCGCTGCACATTACAATGGGAGACAGTACACGAGACAGTACAGTAACAATACAGTGCAATACACGAGGGTTTGAGGGCCCTGCTCCTTGGAGCTTACAATCTAGGAGGGAGGGGATAGTGGTACAGGAGGAAATAGCTGTGGGGGATGGAGTGGTAGGAAGAGTGGAGGAGATCGACAATTAGGTGAGGGCGGGGTAGGCTTCCCTGAAGAGATGGGTTTTCAGGGTGCGCCTAAAGGTGAGGAGGGTAGGTGACAGCCTGATGGATTGGGGTAGTGAGTTCCAGAGGATGGGGGAAGCCCTGGAGAAGTCCTGGAGACGGGTATGGGAGGAGGAGACCAGGGAACTAGAGTAGGAGGTCTTGTGAGGAGCAGAGAGTACGTTTTGGGTGGTATATTTATATCAGGTTGGTGATGTAGTTTGGGGCAGTGTTATGAACAGCTTTTTTATGTCAATGTTAGTAATTTGAATTTTATGCGTTGGGCAATCGGAAGCCAGTGGAGGGATTGGCAGAGGGGGATGGCGGATACGGAGCGGTTAGTAAGGTGGATGAGTCTGGCCGCAGAATTCAGGATAGACTGAAGCGGGGATAGCCTGTGATGAGGTAGGCCGGTGAGGAGGGAGTTACAGTAGTCAAGTCGTGATATAATAAGGGAGTGGATGAGTTGCTTAGTAGTTTCCGGGGTTAGGAACGGATGTATTTTGGAGATGTTGCGGAGGTGGAGTCTACATGAATTTGTCAGCGATTGGACCTGGGGCTGGAAAGACAGGTTGGAGTCTAGAATGACACCTAGTACTCTGGCTTGCGGGGTGTGACTTGTGGTGGCGTTGTTGGTCGTGATGAAGAAGTCAGGGCTGGGGGGGGGGGGGGGACTAGGAGTTCGGTTTTGGAAAGGTTTAATTTTTAAGGCATAAATATGTACTGAAAAAAATGTTATAAAAGTACAAGCTTTTTATTGTGTCAAATTATTTTAACATGTAGACATACCATACAATACATCATCCAAGGTCTTAGTACAGTATCACCATCAAAGGATAAATTGCATGATAAGGATACCCAGTATGACTATGTTTGACTAGCCAATAAAAATGTTGTAAAGTCACCATCCATACATATGATTACAGAGATAGTTTCTATAGGAGCCAACGTTTTGGAACGTTTTATCAAACATTTTTCTGTATATATTTATGCCTTCAAAGTCCCAAGTTCTATAAGGAGGTCTTTTCTCTTTATTTAATGGGTACCAGTTGCTTCCCCAATGTGTTTTCAAGGATACGGTCAGGAGGGGACAGCGTAGCATGTCTGGTGGAACGTCCACAAATTTTGGATTTATAATCTTCTTTATTCCTTTACAGGGCATAATTTAATGAAATCCCCATGACAGGCTCTATTGGTTTGTTCTGCGAAAGGGACTCCGAGACCATCTCATTGCCTCATAATATTCCTTTTTATAGTGGCTAGGATCACGATAACAAGATCTTGGAAATCTCCAGTGATCCTTTTGATCTTGTAAAGTCTAAATTGTCCTGGATAATGTTGAACCAACGCCTCTCTGCCATTCTGCGGGACAAAATATTAAACTTTGACAGAATTTGGGAACCTTGGATTACCTACATTACAAGTCCCACTTAACTGGGTTTGCATGTCTGGTGGACATGCCCAAAGGTCCGCAGATTTTGGATCCGCATTTATAATCTTCTTTATTCCCTTACAGGGGTTAATTTAATTAAATCCCCATGACAGGCTCTATTGGGCTGTCCTACGAAAGGGACCCCAAGGCTGTCTCAACACCTCATAACATTCATTTTGTTTAGTGGCTAGGATCACGATAACGAGATATTGGGAATCTCCAGTGATCCCTTTTGATCTCGTAAAGTCTAAATTCTCCTGGATAATCTTTAATGAATGCCTCTCTGCAGGGGCGGACTGACAGCTCATGGGGCCCCCGGGCAATAGGGGATCATGGGGCCCCTGTGTCCTTTCTCAAACTCAAAAAAGCCTATGAAAAAGGTACCAGGGGCATCTCATGGGGCCCCCTACTGACCCTGGGCCCTCGGGCAGTGCCCGAGTTTCCAAATGGTCAGTCCACCCCTGCCTCTCTGCCATTCTGAAGATATCAAAATTTGGAAGAATTTGGGAACCTTGAATTACCTACCTTACAGGTCCCACTTAACCGGGTTTGCAGATAACCCCTTTGGGCCACAGTGACGGCTCGCAGATTCTCTCTTTCCTTTCTCTTCTTTTCAACTCCCCATTACCTACCATTTCTTTCCTCTCTTTCATCTGTTTATGGCCTGTTGGCCGTCTAGGAGGGGAGGTCGGGACCATGAGTCAATAGACGGGTCCCCTTCCCCCCCCTTGGGCAGCCGGAGCCGACAGGATAGGACCTTAGGGCCCACGGGTACTGAGAATTTCCCCCCTGTTTTGGACAAGGGAACTCTGTATGTGAGGATCCTGTTGGAGGTTCAATGAAGATAGTTCAGAAACATGCAAGTTCAGCTTCTTAGGCTATAAGTTGGAATTTTGTGTACAAGAATGTAAAATAATGTGCTTATCATGTCTTGATACTCTTTTTTCATTTGTACTGATTTGTACCATTTTGCATTACTGTGTTGAGAAACAAAAAAACAAAAATCTCAATAAAAACGATTGGAAAAGAAATTGCACTGCAAAGGAATCGCATGTGATTTGAACAGGAATGTGGTGCAATTTCTGTTCAAATCACATGCGGTTTTCTGCCCAGCGTCAGTGTGAACCAAGCCTTAGTCAATGAAAAAACAGAGAATAAATATATAAAATAAAAAAAAATAATAATACAATGTTATATAAATAACTCATGCTATATTTAAATCATTGCTGGAAATGTGGCAGGATTTGTATGCTATTTATGTTGATCTCAGTATGCCGCATTGTAAATACAATAAAATACATTTTTCCAGATTAAACATATAATAGGCATAGTAGGTGTTTTCAAATGACTGCCTTTTCAATTCAAACTAAGGTGTCTCCTTTCATGTTGAACCAGTTTTTATAGTTTTTATATGCTGTATACTCTAGCTCTTCCTTTTTTTTTATATATTCAAAAGCATTTTAACGTCCGGAAAAGCATGCCGAACCATTTACATGCATAAACAGATTTAGTTTGTTAAATCTTTAATGCGTTTCCTCTTGTACGAGCAGAGCCAGAATTTCCTATCAATCTGCCTGTGTTCTTGCACTTGGATCATTTGTGATTCCGTCATATCATCCAATTATTACAGTGAAATGAAAGTTATCGCTCCTCTTTTGTAGGCCTTCTGTCTTGGCTGGTTTTCTGGCACCAGCCCGTGTAATGTGCACCTCTGCAGTATGGAAGATATAGCAGAGCTAAAAAAAAGCCTGGCTTGAGACGCATAATTTAGAGACAGGAGTTCCAACGATGACTCCAATATGCCATACGGACCTATTTATAAAAAGGTGGGAATGGTCATCGTTTTCAAGGGAAGCGATGATTTCAATGGGTTAAGCTGTTTATAATATTTTTACGCAATTTTTTTTTTAAAGTGTCAAAGTCAAAATGAATTTCTTTTTAGTTTTTGGATAGAGTAGGGAAGGATTAGGACCTCTTTTCAACCTTTATTGCTATCTGTGTCCCCATTTGAAAGTTCAGTCTAAGATATCACCACCATTTAACACCTTTATGATGAAGGTAAAACAAATCCTAATGCCTAAACAAATCCTAATGCATTGGACATGTGTTGGTAAAACTGTAGATATCATCACAACTACTTAGTGTAGTGCTACCCCTGCAGAAGGGTATGAATTTGATTGGGTCCCCCTAAGCACTGCATGGCCAGGCAACACGTATTTTCCACATCTTCACACACGGAGTCAGAAAAACAGTCACTGAGCTGTTGTTTTTAACGAGCGGTTAACAACTTGGATGGGGTCTAGGGGTATATGGGATGCCCAAGAAACTTTTTTTGTTTGGCTCGCAAGTTACACACACCTGATGCCCAAGAAACTGCAAACTTGAGGACAAACTTTTTCTATCTCTTTAAGGAGCACTGAAGTCCCCTTGATGTACCTCCTCAGACCCCTAGATGAATCCTTCCTCCTTCACCCGGCTGCACTGAGGGTATCCCTGGACAAGAGATTCCAAGATCTGCCAATTAAGTAGTCCCAGATGAGAACTAGTTGGGTCTTGCACCTGATTGCCCTCTCCCTTTATTTGGCCCAGGGGGTGTGGAAGTACTTACACTCTCCTGTCCTGTTAGCTTGGTGGGTTGTAACCAGGGGCGGACTGACCATTCAAGCACTCGGGCATTGCCCAAGGGCCCGGGGTCAGTAGGGGGCCCCATGAGATGCCCCTGGTACCTTTTATTGGCTTTTTCATAGTTTTTGTTTGGGTGTGGGCAAGGACACAGGGGCCCCATGATCCCCTATTGCCCAGGGGCCCCATGAGTTGTCATTCCACCCCTGGCTGAAACTGCTTTCAGGCCTTACACTGGACCAGCTACTTCCTTGCTGACAGGATTGTCTTCCCTAGGAGTGTGGGACAGTTAATATCCTTTCCAGCAACCAGCCTGTAGGTAGGCTCTCCTCCCTGGGGCCCCCTCCCAAGCTCCACTCTCCAGCCTTCCTTCAGTCCATCTCCCACCTGACTCCTCTGCTGAACAAACTCTGTCAAATTTAAGGGTTGCCACCAGCCACCAAGCCCAGCCTCTGCATGGAGATTGGCCAAGTTCCCCATAACATGCAAATCTGGGCCTCCTTCCCTCCTCCTCCCCTCTTACAGAAAGTGCCAGAAGTTTTTGATAGGGTGGGGGGGCTCCAGAAGCCCTGATCTGTAGAGCCTCCCAGCCTGTCCTGAGGTGAACTACCCAGGCTGACTCATCCCAGGTTTCTAGCAAGCCTCTGACTAAAATAAAAACCCCAACAAATCCTATTTACCCAGAGGACACTATGTATCCAGGTGACCAATTGAATCTTTATTTGGTGGTATACAGTAATAGATATCCCCTGATTTTTTTATTTTTTTAATATATTTTTTATATCAAAGAAAAACTGGCAAAAAAAAAATGTAAATTTAGCTGTATATTTCTTGCTCTAACCCTGACCTACCACCAAAGAACAACCCAAGATAAGACATATGTTTCGTTATGAATCATAATTCAGACAAAATTTTCATTATTCGGAGATTCAGATGTATCCAAATCTCTGCATGTCAATAGTAATGAGTCTCAATGAATACGAAATAAATTGTAACAAAAACAACAAATTCATCCGTATTCATTTGTTTCATTTGGATGACATGACGCAATAGTTTGGGCCTTTTGTTAATGTTTGAAGCATCCGTCATAACAAATGATCCAAATTGATTCAGATCCATTCATTTTTATTCTAGCGTGAGCGCAGTGTGAATATTCTAATAAGATTCTTTTTGTATTGGGGTTGAACTTGACCATTTGTTTAATGTGAAATAAAATGATAGCTACTTTTTTTGTTTGGGTTGGATGGAGGTGGATCCATCAAAGTCAGAATCATAACATAACGAACGAATCCGATATTAATTTCAATCCATTCGTTACTTTCATATGTATGTAACTCAAGTCGATATCGTTCGATCAGCTCATTCAATTTCTCTTTGTGGGTTGGACTAGCAGGGATGAGTGTAGAAGTAGATGACCAGAGCACCTCCAGACATCAGATGTCAAGAGCCCCCCACTATCAGAAGTAGAGAGTCCCGCACCCTCCCTTACATCACAATTCCACCCCCTTACTCTGTACTGTTGCCAGGAAGAAGTTGGGGAAGGATCTGGGAAGCAGAAAGTGCAGGGTGTGTAGGAGGACCAGAGAAGTGCTGGAGCCAGCTGCCGGAGTTTGCTGAAAGCCGAGACCAGGGGAGCAGGGGCGGACTGACAACTCATGGGGCCCCCAGGCAATAGGGGATCATGGGGCCCCTGTGTCCTTGCCCAAACTCAAAAAATCCTATGAAAAAGGTACCAGGGGCATCTCATGGGGCCCCCTACTGACCCTGGGCCCTCGGGCAGTGCCCAAGTTTCTAAATGGTCCGTCCGCCCCTGCAGGGGAGGCATAGTTGGGGGCAAGCTGAAGGTTCAGGATCTGTAGGAGGAGTTCTGTCTTCCTCTCTGCTGCCTACTGCTGAGACTGGGTAGGGACGAAGACAAGGGGTTTGCCACAGCTACAGGAGAGGTGCGAGGGCTTCATGCAATGGCCTAGTGGGCCTGATTTGGCTCAGCGGGCCTTGTGTTTTACACATGTGCCCTTTTATTTAGCAACCTAATTCAGCACATTGAGAATATGAGTGTCTCTATGGAGCACATGGGCAGTTGATGCTAGTCAGGATTTTCTGAAAGTTCCTTCATTGTAGGCTGAGATCAGGTTCTGATGAATAGTGGTTGTATGGATGAGGCCTCAAAGTGAAACCAATGTGTGTCCTCCATTATAAAGGTCAATATGTATTAGCCAGGGTAAAACACACCATCAAAGCATTTTGTGGCTCTTTAGTGACCACTTCTCAGGAAAAGTGTACATTGAATGAAATACATAAAAATCTGAATAATAGGAATTTTCATGGTGGAACCAATGGATGAGAAATATACAGTATATAAACAATATACCTAAAAAAAAAGAGGTAAGAAGGCCTTATAATTGTAGTGATCAGGGGCGGACTGACCATTTGGAAACTCGGACACTGCCCGAGGGCCCGGGATCATTAGGGGGCCCCATGAGATGCCCCGGTACCTTTTTCATAGGCTTTTTTGAGTTTGGGAAAGGACACAGGGGCCCCATGATCCCCTATTGCCCAGGGGCCCCATGAGTTGTCAGTCCGCCCCTGACAGTGGTTATAAATAAAATGATGAGCCAGCTAAGAGAACTGCTCTTAAAGGTAACAGTTTGTGTGATTTGGATAGAAAGAGGAAGGGTTAGACCCCCTGATAGGTTTTAATGCGGGTGGTGTAACTGGTGGGGGAGGTTTTCTTCCCTTCCTGTGCCAGTAAGATGTCCTTGAACCCTCCTGAGTTGAGATAGACTGTCCCAGGGGCAGACTGACCCGTTTGGAAACTCAGGCACTGCCCAAGGGCCCGGGGTCAGTAGGGGGCAGGGGCGGACTGACCATTTGGAAACTCGGACACTGCCCGAGGTCTCGGGGTCAGTAGGGGGCCCCATGAGATGCCCCTGGTACCTTTTTAATAGGCTTTTTTGAGTTTGGGCAAGGACACAGGGGCCCCATTATCCCTATGGCCCGGAGGCCCCATGAGTTGTCAGTCTGCCTCTGGTAGGGGGCCCCATGAGATGCCCTGGTACCTTTTTCATAGGCTTTTTTGAGTTTGGGCAAGGACACAGGGGCCCCATGATCCCCTATTGCCCGGGGGCCCCATGAGTTGTCAGTCTGCCCCTGGTAGTGGTTATAAATAAGATTCAACTGATCGATAATAATAAGGGAAATTTAATGAAAAGTTGTTTCTTTTTCTTTTTTTTTCCCCTGGCTGGCATGTATCTCCAAGAGCACGCACACAAAAACGAAGAAGAAAAAAAAAAAGGAACCATTATGTACAAAGATTACAGGAGAGGCCGGGGGCACCCTCAGAACGTCAGGTCCAGCTCGAACACTGAAAGAATCTTTTAATTTCCTCTGGAAACCAAAAAAAGTGTCTGCCAATTATCAGCAGCTCTTTTGTGACTGCCACTTGGATTGTAGCAGTGTGAAGATGTTCCTGTCTAAATGGAAGCTTGATTCCCTACTGTCTGTTCCATTCCCCGGCTCTCGGTGAGGTGTCTCTGCTTATGACAATCAAAGCCATTCTTGGCAGAAGCTTGCGCGAGGCACAGCGCACAGGTACAGAGTAAGTGAATTGAACAGTGGGTAAGAGGGGTCCTGCTGCGATGGAGCAAGCTCAGTCTTAATCCATCTAGGCGCCAAACAGAGAAAAGGGGAAAAAAAACACAACTGAGAAGGAAAATGTGTGTTGGAGATTGCAGGTATCAGTGACAGCTTCAACAAACTGCAATATGGTCCACTTATATAGATGTAAAGGGAATGTATAGACTTTTCAGGGACCATTCACGCTTTTAGTTGATTTACTAAAGCTGGAGAGTGCAAAATCTGGTGCAGCTCTGCAAAGAAACCAATCAGCTTCCAGGTTTTATTGTCAAAGCTTAATTGAACAAGCTGAAGTTAGAAGCTGATTGGCTACCATGCACAGCTGTACCGGATTCTGAGTGCACCGGTTTTAACCTCCTTAGCGGTAATCCCGAGTGTAGCTCGGGGTAAAATTTCTATACCAAGAGCGGTAACCCCGAGCTACACTCGGGCTTACCATGCGGCGTTGCTCAGGGGGTCCCCGCAGCACTTACCTTGTCCTTCGCTCCCGCGATGTGTCCCCTGCAGCGTCCCCGGCCATCTCCTCCGGCCGATGCCGGCATCCGGCTTCTGTGTTCCGGTCCCTGTGACGTCGGGACGAACGGGCGCCGGAACCGGCGGGAAATTTGAAATTTTTAAAAAATGTCATTTTTGCTTTCATTGCTGTTTCAATGCATTTCACATACATTTTGTCCCGAGTGCTTTGTCCGGCGCCCTGCCTGCATTTTGACTGTTCTTTCTGCCTGGAAACTTAGAAAAGTCCATGGCGTCCAAAAAGCGTCCCTTTACGTCAAAAGCGGTTTTAGAACAGCGATAGTAAATCAGAACCACTTGCAGAATTGAGTGATAATGATTCGTGGGGGAAATTCGTCATCAGACACTGAAAACGATTTTGCGACTTTGCTCAGCGATGTGCGAATTTGCCTCTGTATTTCAAATTTCTGTGTTTTTGGTTTGATTATATTATTGAATTAAATTTATTATTATTATATTATTATTTTTTATGATTATTTATTAAATTATAATTTATGATTTCATGGTTCAAATTTTATCATACCCGGGATGTTTAACCTCCCTGGCGGTATGATTATTTCAGATTTTTGGTGCTGAAAGCGGTACCATTTTTTTGCATGGTAATATGTATTTTTTTTATTGTAGGCTGTAATTTTTAGGAAAAACTCACTGAAATCTGTCCGAACAAGAGTCTAGTAAACATCCCGGGTATGATAAAATTTGAAACACAAAATCATAAATTATAATTTAATAAATAATCATAAAAATAATATAAAAATAATAAAAAATTTAATTCAATAATATAATCAAACCAAAAACACTGAAATGTGAAATAGAGCGCCAAGTTCGCACATTGCTGAGCTCAGTCGCAAAATTGTTTTCAGTTTCTGATGACGAATTTCCCCCACGAATCATTATCACTCAATTCTGCAAGTGGTTCTGATTTACTATCGCTGTTCTCTAGCTGATCTAAACCGCTTTTGACCTAAAGGGACACTTTTTGGACGCCATGGACATTTCTCAGTTTCCAGGCAGAAAGAACAGACAAAATGCAGGCAGGGCGCAGGACAAAGCACTAGGGACAATATGTATGTGAAATAGGTTGATACAGCAATGTTTTACTGTGTAAAATGTAAAAAAAAAAAAATGACATTTTTTAAAATTTTTAAATTTCCCGCCGCCGGCGGCGCCCGTACGTCCCGACGTCACAGGGACAGGACACAGAAGCCGGATGCCGGCATCGGCCGGAGGAGATGGCCGGGGACGCTGCAGGGGACACATCGTGGGAGCGCAGGGTAAGGTAAGTGAAGAACACATACCGGAGCAGGGCCGCATGGTATTCCCGAGTGTAGCTCGGGGTTACCGCTTTTGGTACTGAAATGTTACCCCGAGCTACACTCGGGAATACCACCAGGGAGGTTAATAGACTCTTGTTCGGACAGATTTCAGTGAGTTATTCCTAAAAATTGCAGCCTACAATAAAAAACTACATATTCCCATGCAAAATAATGGTACCGCTTTCAGCACAAAAAAAACGGAAAGAATCATACCGCCGAGGAAGTTAATAAATCAACCCCTATGTGTGCTGTTAATGCGACACCACTTCCAGACCCTTTTCTGGCCCTTTTAATGTAACAATCAGTATTGTTTGCTAAAAAATTACTTAGAACCCTCAAACATATTTTTTAAAGCAGATGCCCTAGAGGATAAGTTGGTGGGTTTTGCAATTTTTTTATGTCATGCGGTATTTGCTCATGGTTTTTGAAAAGACATTTTTTGAGAAAAAACACACTTTGAATGCAAAAAAACTCAGAATACATAACTATTTTTTTGTAAAATGTAAAAGATGATGTTGAGCCAAGTAAATAGATACCAAACATGTCACTCTTTAAAATTGTGGTTGCCCGTGCAACAGCGACAAATGATGTAAATTTTACAAGCCTTAGGCGATGCTTTATAAACCTTTACAGGTTACCGCTTTAGATTTACAGAGGAGGTCTGGTGCTAAAATTACTTATATATAGTCAAACGCTTATAGTTACATAGTTAGTCTGGCTGAAAAAAGACAAAAGTTCATCCAGTTCAATCATTAAAAAAAAAAAGTTATAATCCTATACCCACAGTTGATCCAGAGGAAGGCAAAAAAAACAGCAAAGCACGATCCAATTTGCTCCTCCAGGGAACAAAATTCCTTCCTGATCCCCCGAGAGGCAATCGGATATTCCCTTTACCTATAAATGTTAGTATCCAGTTATATTCTGTGTATCTAAGAAAGAATCCAGGACTTTTTTGAAGCAATCAACTGAGCTGGCCAGAACTTGAGGGAATCTATTCCACATTTTGACAGCTTTTACTGTGAAGAACCCTTCCGTGTTTGGAATTTAAATTTCTTTTCCTTCAAACCAGGGGCGGGCTGACAACTCATGGGGCCCCCGGGCAATAGGGGATCATGGGGCCCCTTGTCCTTGCCCAAACTCAAAAAAGCCTATGAAAAAGGTACCAGGAACATCTCATGGGGCCCCCTACTGACCCCGGGTCCTCGGGCAGTGCCCAAGTTTCCAAATGGTCAGTCCGCCCCTGCTCCAGACATAAAGAGCGCCCCCTTGTCCTCTGTGATGACCTCAGGGAGCATAACTCTACACCGAGTTCACTATATTACTGTCCATGATCTGATGTTCACTGCAATAACTCACATGTGTGGGACATTCGCTATTTGTGTGCATGCAGGACTGACCTGTGCGTTCTCCTTTGAACACAACTGTGGGGGGATGGGGACACTTTGTTTTATATTATTTTTTTTTCACAGTATCGCTTTCATTCTTTTTTTTTGTTATCACTTTTATTGCTGTCACAAAGAATGTAAACATCCCTTGTGACAGCAATAGGCATGTAACAGGTACTCTTTATGGAGGGATTTGGGGTCAATGAGTCCCAAAATCCCTCCTCTGCCCTTAAAAGCATTCAATCATACCAAGATCAGTGTGATTGAATGCTTTTATTTTTTAAATATGGCGCCGTGTAATTCCGAGTAAACTGGCAGTGATGTCAGATCATTTTCCCAGTTATTATTTAACGGACCTGAACAAAGCCAATTTGTCTTTGTTCAGCTCCGTCACTAGCCGGCCTCAGCGATGGCTGGTTGATCGGGACTTCCAATGGGACAGGAGATCCCGGTAAAGCCGCAGAAGGTGGCAGGATGGCGGATGTCCCCTTCCATTGCTTGTAATAGCAATTGAGCTGCTAGTTAGTTACTCTAATTGGTAATACAATAAAGCTGACCATCGGCTCTGAATAACGTGATGCATGCAGCTACAGGCATTATCCCAGTGCAACGGTTCAAGCTTCAGCGACGTACGGGTACGTCGCTGGTGCTGAAGAGGTTAAAGTGACATTAACCACTTGAATACCAAACACTTTCACCCCCTTCCAGCCCAGACCATTTTTCAGATTTCAGTGATGTCACACATTGAATGACAATTACTCAGTAATTCAACACTGTACCCAAATGAAATTTGGAAAGAGCTTTCATTTGGTGGTATTTAATCACCACTGGATTTTATTTTTTTTATTTGTGTATTTTCTATAAAAATGAAAAAATACCGAAAAAAATAAAAAAAAAACAAGTTTTTCTTAGTTTCTGTTTTAAAAGTTTGCAAATAAATAACCTTTCCTCAAAATGTATTCAGCTACAGTTCTTTGGTAAAAATAACCCAAAATCAGTGTGTATGTTAAAAGTTGTGTGTGTGTGTATATATATATTTATATATATATATTATATACAGGTGAAACAAAAAATTTGAATATCGTGCAAAAGTTCATTTATTTCAGTAATGCAACTTAAAAGGTGAAACTAATATATGAGATAGACTCATTACATGCAAAGCAAGATAGTTCAAGCCGTGATTTGTCATCATTGTGATGATTATGGCTTACAGCTCATGAAAACCCCAAATCCACAATCTCAGAAAATGAGAATATTGTGAAAAGGTGCAATATTCTCGGCTCAAAGTGTCCCACTCTAATCAGCTAATTCAGCCATAACACCTCCAAAGGGTTCCTGAGCCTTTAAATGGTCTCTCAGTCTGGTTCAGTAGGAATCACAATCATGGGAAAGACTGCTGACCTGACAGTTGTGCAGAAAACCATCATTGACACCCTCCATAAGGAGGGAAAGCCTCAAAAGGTAATTGCAAAAGAAGTTGGATGTTCCCAAAGTGCTGTATCAAAGCACATTAATAGAAAGTTATGTAGAAGGGAAAAGTGTGGAAGAAAAAGGTGCACAAGCAGCAGGGATGACCGCAGCCTGGAGAGAATTGTCAGGAAAAGGCCATTCAAAAGTGTTGGGGTCGAGTCTCTTTCTTTTCTTTTCTTTCTCCCTTTTGCAACCCTTTTTCTCATATTCTAATTAGCTATATTTTTCACAAGGTATGGAATACTCATAGATATACAAGTGTGATAATACTTTATAAAATTAACCCACGATTTTTGGATACGGATATAGAAGACATATGTGCCTTGAGATAATACGTTTGTCTTGCACCTCATAGTCTTGATGCTTGAGCTCTCTCTACATAGAGACTAATGTATACCATATTTATCATAAATTACATACTGTAAACAGTATTTCTATGGTTATACTTTTTGCATATGCTTTACTGTGGGAATTGGATTCATGTTGATCTAAAATTTATTCTAATGTCCTATTCCCGTCTGCGATACGGGAGAACATGTATGAAGATGTGCACGGACTGCGATCCGTATCTGTCTATGATCTGTTTTGTCTTTCTTACTTCAATAAAACTTTTTTTTGGCAAAAGTGTTGGGGACTTTCACAAGGAGTGGACTGAGGCTGGAGTCAGTGCATCAAGAGCCACCACACACAGACGGATCCTTGACATGGGCTTCAAATGTCGTATTCCTCTTGTCAAGCCGCTCCTGAACAACAAACAACGTCAGAAGCGTCTTACCTGGGCTAAAGAAAAACAGACCTGGTCTGTTGCTCAGTGGTTCAAAGTCCTCCTTTTTGATGAGAGCAACATTTGCATCTCATTTGGAAACCAAGGACCCAGACTATGGAGGAAGAATGGAGAGGCACAAGCACCCAGAGTATGGAGGAAGAATGGAGAGGCACACACTGCAAGATCCTTGAAGTCCAGTGTGAAGTTTCCACAGTCTGTGTTGATTTGGGGAGCCATGTCATCTGCTGGTGTTGGTCCACTGTGCTTCATTAAGTCCAGGGTCAATGCAGCCGTCTACCAGGAGATTTTGGAGCACTTCATGCTTCCTTCCACAGACAAGCTTTATTGGGATGCTGACTTCATTTTCCAGCAGGACTTGGCACCTGCCCACACTGCCAAAAGCACCAAAACCTGCTTTAATGACTGTGGGATTACTGTGCTTGATTGGCCAGCAAACTCGCCTGACCTGAACCCCATAGAGAATCTATGGGGCATTGCCAAGAGAAAGATGAGAGACATGAGACCGAACACTGCAGAAGAGCTGAAGGCCGCTATTGAAGCATCCTGGTCTTCCATAACACCTCAGCAGTGCCACAGGCTGATAGCTTCCATGCCATGCCGCATTGAGGCAGTAATTACTGCAAAAGGGGCCCAAACCAAGTACTGAGTACATATGCATGCTTCTACTTTTCAGAGGTCCGATATTGTTCTATGTACAATCCTTGTTTTATTGATTGAATGTAATTTTCTAATTTTCTGAGATTGTGGATTTGGGGTTTTCATGAGCTGTAAGCCATAATCATCGCAATTATGACAAATCACGGCTTGAACTATCTTGCTTTGCATGTAATGAGTCTATCTCATATATTAGTTTCACCTTTTAAGTTGCATTACTTAAATAAATGAACTTTTGAACGACATTCTAATTTTTCGAGTCTCACATGTATATACACACTATATTGTCAAAAGTATTGGGCCAGCCCTCCAAATCATTGGATTCAGGTGTTCCAATCACCTCCGTGTACACGGGTGTATAAAATCATCACCTAGGCATGAAGAATGGTCAAACCTTCCCGTAGACACCCTCCTAAACCTTGTGGAGAGCCTTCCCAGAAGAGTTGAAGCTGTTATAGCTGCAAAGGGCGGGGCCAACTCAATATTGAACCCTATGGACTAAGACTTGGATGCCATTATAGTTCATGTGCGTGTAAAGGCAGGCGGCCCAATACTTTTGTTTGTATTAGTGTATATTTCAAAGTTGATCAATCCTGATGTACTGACAGCCTCTCATGGCCCTAAAATGACAGGACAGTAAAAATACCCTCCACATTACCCCATTTTTGGAAGTTAGAAAATCCAAGGTATTTAGTAAGAGGTACGGTGAGTTTTTTTGAAGTAGTACATTTTTGTGGCACAATTTTTTGGAATAAGGAATTAAATAAAATGAGTATTTTATACACTGTCACCAGAGTAGTACAGCATCATCATAAGATCACTATATATATATATATATATATATATATATATATATATATATATATATTTATTATTATTAATTTAAAACTTTGTTTTTACAATTTCTTCTTCTTTTTTTTAAATAGTGTGTCCAAAGCAGTACAATAACACAGTAGGCCGTATTATTATTATAGGCAGGGTGGGGGGTGGTTAAACCTCAAACAAAAAATGCAATATATTGGAGCTTACCAATCATTAGATAGGTGGTTATGTTTCTTTTCTTTTTTTATGCTTTTCTCTGTTTTCACCTGGTGATGTAGCCACACAACACACCTCCTGTATTAGGAGCACAGAGACAACAGCATTGCCAGTCTGGGGGGTTAAGACTAGTTAGGGTTTGTTAACTGCTTAAAAAATAATGAATATCAAAGCAGAACTTCACCCAAAAGGGAAAGTTCCACTTTTCCTCCTTCTCTCCCCCAAAAGGGAAAGTTTCGCTTTTCTTCCTCCTCTCCCTCCCCTCTCATATTTGGAATGTTTTTTTTTGGTAAATGGGTACCTGATTTTTACAAGTACCCACTCTTACTGCTTAGCGGAAATTTGGCCCTCTCCTTCTCCTGAAGCCTCTTGGGACATTTCGCAGGTCACAGGAGACTGTGGGACCATTCACTGGACGCAGTGTGCCCTGCGCATGCGCAGTGGACAACCAGCTGTTAAACCAGTTACAGTTGGCTGCCCACAGTTGAAATGCCTGTGGACCGGAAAACCGGCAAAGAGCTGGGTCGGGTGAGAACATCGCTGGATCCTTGGACAGGTCATTTTTGTTTACAAGGTGGCATTCCTATTTAATATGGCTACAGTGTTGCATGATTGAGTAATTGTCAGTCAAATTTTTGCAGCCCCTAAAATCTGAAACGTGTTTAAAAATCCCCAAGGAGATGAAAAAAAAAAAATCCTTTTTGGCTGCAATACTCACTGCCTATCTTGTGTCATTTATGTAGTCACTTCTTCCTGCCACTAGATGTCCTCCTTTTTCAGATTAAATGACACCCAGTGTTACTCATCCTAGAAGACTGAGGACATTCTGTGAGTGCAGGAAATCATGGATTGGGAGAAGAGGGAAGCACGCGGTGCCCAGACTTAGGTTTTAGGTTTGGAAGTCAATGACTTTGATCTTGGTTTGAGTTTGGATGCATGCATGCAAAGGATGGAAGCTCAGCACCAGCCTAAACCATTTTTTGGTGTGTTTTGGATAAAGTAGGGAAGGGTTAGACCCTTTGTCACAGTTGGAGCAGTTCCTTTCTTACTTCCTCTCCAGCCATTCCAGCAATAAAACCCTACAGGAGTTCTACCACTTCCCCAGTCAACCCCAAAGCTAAAAAAAAAGTTGAGCTTTAACATTTGCGGCGAAAGTCAACCGATGCCTTGATGAAGAGGTTAAACTCTTCGCCTCTGTACCTGGAGAGTGTGAAATGAATGTCTGCTTTCCTTCGTCTTGAAGATTACTAGTTGTATCTCCGTTCAGCCAGATATAAATCACATGTACAGATAGCTTTACTTATGTCTCTAAAGGCCGATGCGGAACTGATCCTACCTCAGCCATAGACGCTGAAAGTGTGAATCATTTTGTACGCAGCTAGGATGCAGTTTCAAGAGCCGGTGGCTCAATGGGTGAAAGAGACGTTCCTCTAGGGTACATTTATCTGCATGAGTAGTGAGCCGAAGTGAATAATGGAATATGCAGCAAGCACAGAGGATTCTGGGAATAGTTTCTAATACACCTGACTCTTATAAAAAGGTGTTAAAGAGCCCCAGGAAAACATAAAACTGCTACAATGATCAGGAGTGGATTTCTGGTATACATCCCCCTATTGCCGCATTGTACCTAGCCATGTATATTGTGCAACCTCCACAGACCACTGATGTGTCACATAGTTCTGTACACCTCAAATGTGTTTTTTACATGCAGTAAGATGCCCATTTCCTTTTTTTTTTCACTTTAGGATCCATTTATAAAAAAAGTTGCATTGCCATTCGTCAAGCAATTCTGCATGCACAATTGTTCTGTGCGAACTGGGCAAAAATTTACATTCTTTAGGCTATGTTCTCTTCTGCAAAAATGTTCCTGTATTATGAGCTATGATAAAATTCCACATTATGGCCACTGGATGAAGAAATACATACAATATGTATTTGTAAGAAGAGATACAATGTAGCAATTCTAATTTCAATGGTATATTAATTTGCTAATTCTCTCTAGCACAGCATTTGTCAAGAATTTTTTCAGTTGCTGCACCTTTAAAAGTATGCAAAAATCCTGAGGCACTCCAGTTTAACCCCTTGGAGCCGGCGCCTCCCAGCCCTTTAAGGGTTTCAGAAGCCAGGGGCCGGGGTTTAGGGTCATGTGACCACTGTGACATGCCGCCATGGCAGTCACATGATCGGGAAAGGTCCCGATCGAAAGAGGAGATTGGGACCTTTCCGTGAGTACCAGACATGTGTGCTGGGAGCGTGCAGGACTCGTGCTCTCAGCACGTTTTTTTTTTTTTAATAGAACGCAAATGTGCGGCCACTTGGCGTCAAGGCCCAGATGCCAGGAAGCCACACATTTGCGTTTGGCCAGCGCCAAGAGGTTAAAAAACTTAAATGTTGTTTATCAAAGAGAAAAGGTGAGCCTGGGATGATGCACACAACCAATTTGATGAAATTAAATTTATGTCAGAGGTCCCCCCATCACATTGGAACCCCCTTTACATCAGAGCCCCCCCCCCCTTTACATCAGAGGCCCCCCTCTTCACGTCAGAGCCCCCCTATCATATCAATATCTCCTCTATACAATAAAGGCTCTCATCACTACAGAGTACTCCCATCACATCAAAGTCACCTCTGTACATCAAAGGACCCCCATCACCACATTGTACCCAGGGACGGACTGACAACTCATGGGGCCCCTCGGCAATAGGGGATCATGGGGCCCCTGTGTCCTTGCCCAAACTCAAAAAAACCTATGAAAAAGGTACCAGGGGCATCTCATGGGGCTTTAAATGTTGTTTATCAAAGAGAAAGGTTAGCCTGGGATGATGCACACAACCAATTTAATGAAATTAAATTCATGTCAGAGGTCCCCCCATCACATTGGAACCCTCTTTACATCAGAGCCCCCCCTTTACATCAGAGCCCCCCCTTTACATCAGAGCCCCCCCCCCTTTACATCAGAGGCCCCCCTCTTCACGTCAGAGCCCCCCTATCATATCAATATCTCCTCTATACAATAAAGGCTCTCATCATTACAGAGTACTCCCATCACATCAAAGTCACCTCTGTACATCAAAGGACCCCATCACCACATTGTACCCAGGGGCGGACTGACAACTCATGGGGCCCCCGGGCAATAGGGGATCATGGGGCCCCTGTGTCCTTGCCCAAACTCAAAAAAGCCTATGAGAAAGGTACCAGGGGCATCTCATGGGGCCCCCTACTGACCCCAGGCCCTCGGACAGTGCCCGAGTTTCCAAATGGTCAGTCTGCCCCTGATTGTACCCTATCACATCAAAGCCCCTTATCACTGCAGAGTCCCCCCATCAAATCAAAGTCCCCCCCCTATACATCAGAGGCCACTCATCACAGTAAAGTCCCACCATCACATCAGAGTCTCCAATATACATCAGAGCCCCCATCACATCAGAGTAACCCCATGACAGAGTCTTCCCATCACATTTCAAGGAGTCCATGCATCATATCAAGGTCCCCCCTATACATTGCCACCGAATCCCCCCATCACAGCAGAGTCTACCCTATACATTAGAGCCCCATCATGTAAGCGTGCCCCCATGACAGACTTTCTCTATCAGATAAAACTCTCCCCATCATATCAGAGTTCCCCATCACCACTGAGTCCTCTCATCCTGTCAGGGATGCGGGTGTGACCAGAAGTGTGTGGACTGACACAGGGAAACGTAGGCTTCAGATATAGTAAATAATATAATTTATTGAGACTAATAATACAAATTTAAATGCAGTGCACCAAACCCCAAGCTAACACAAATACATACAACAAGGTGAAACAAACCCAAACCTAAACTGATATAGATACACAGGTACATACACATATAGAGCACAACGTAGTCAGGCAGGCCAGGTCGATAACTATCATGCAGGTAGGTACAGGAGGAGCAGGCAGAGAGAATGGTCAGGGTCACAAGCCAGCGATCAAACAGGAGAAGTCAGCAGAGGTCAGGATCAGGCAGGGTCGGCAACAAGTCAGGCAGAAACAGGAACAGGAATGCAGGTTACAAGATACAGGGGCCCATGGAAAAACACACACCAAGGCCCTGACTGTGAGTCTGGCCATTCCTTAAATACAACCCCTGCAATCAGCTTCCGGTGTTTTGGCTGACTGCAGGGGTGAGTCTCTGATTGCTGAGAGCACCCGCTGGCCAGCCCTGGTACTGCAGCCCACAAGGCAGGTGAGTCCCACTGTTATTGGCAAGTCCATTCCTGGCACATCCATTTCTGATTCAGAGCAAACAGGATCTCAAGCTCACAGCACTCAGGAAGAACCCAAATGGCACCGTTGGGAAACACTGCTCTACCATTTTCTAGCATTGCTACATTGTACTTCTTGTTACAAAGAAGTACTTTATGTCCAGCAATGCATTGCAAAAGGAAATGGAGGGAGCCATACGCTCATCAGAAATCTCAAGGTTCCAGGTATTGCTTTACACAGGGAGTGAAGGGATATTCAAGTATGGGGGGAGGGGGGAGACGTGCCTGTTGCTTTGTCATGGCTAAGCCTTTATTTTTGAATGATAATTCAAAGAATTTACCAAATAAGCAAGGAACAAACAAAATCAAAAACAAAGATATAAATCATTCTCAGAAATGTTTCAGGTAATAACATCAACAGAATATGTACAAGTGTAAAAAAATTTATTTTTTTATTTCTCAGAATTGGTGAGGAACACTGCTCCAAGAATACAAACGACTCATTGGATTTACAAGGCAGGCCTACTTATTCTCTCACTAGCCCAGGACCACCTGTATCTTCATTCAAGGATGTAGAAAAGAAAAAGAAAGAGAAGCTCTTTGTCATAGCAACTAGGTTTCATTCTTTGAACTTTTTCTTTGCAAATAAAAAAATGAAATCTAAACTCCAATTGGCTAGGCTAGGAACAACACTCCTTCCCATTGCTTTTCAGATCCATCAAATTATTATTATTATTATTATTACTACGAGTTTATATAGCGCCAAAGGGTTTGCTCAGCGCTGTACAATAGAGGGGGGACAATACATGGCACAGCACAACAACAACAAACAACGTACGAGGGGTAAGAGGGCCCTACTCTTTCGAGCTTACAATCTAGGAGGGAGGGGGTAATGGTACAGGAGGAAGTGGCTGAGGGTAATGAGGGGTGGGAGGAAAGAGGGAGAATGGCCGTTAGGTGAGGGTGGGGTAGGCTTCCCTGAAGAGATGGGTTTTGAGGGAGCGCCTGAATGTGAAGAGGGAAGGCGACAGTCTGATGGATTGGGGCAGTGAGTTCCAGAGGATGGGGGAGGACCTGGAGAAGTCCTGCAGTCGTGCATGGGAGGAGGAGACCAGGGAGCAGGATAGAAGGAGGTCCTGTGAGGAGCGAAGGGTACGGTAGGGCGGTACTTGGGGATCAGGTTGGTGAGGTAGTCAGGGGCAGTGTTGTGAACGGCTTTGTAGGTCAGGGTTAGGAGTTTAAATTTGATGCGTTGGGCAATCGGGAGCCAGTGGAGAGAGAGGCAGAGGGGGGTGGCAGAGGTGGAGCGGGTGGTGAGGTGGATGAGTCTAGCCGCTGAGTTCAGGATGGTCTGGAGCGGGGAGAGCCTGCACTTGGGTAGGCCGGATATCAAATCCCAACTGAATCCTTTTTTTTTTTTTTTTTGTAATGCCTTCACATTGAGCTTTTAGGTTTTTCTAGTTATTAAGAGCAGCAGAAAGGGTGAAAGGGTTTAAATATCATATGCTAGGGGCACCTTGGGAAGTCAGGCTGCTTCTATTACACAAAGTGACCCAGGTCTCCAGTGGTCCAACACACCCCACTACACATTGCTCCAGTTAAAAGTATTCTAGGTTCTTTAAAAAGTCTGCAAAAAAAGCTTTGCTATACATACATTTATAAATTAATCCACAGCCACTGATCACATATCTTCCAACTTTTTGAGATGGAAAAGAGGGACACCTTTTAGCACACAGTATCTAAGCAAATGATATAACCTCAACACACAGCCAGTCATGCAGACCATTCAGAATTAGTACAAAATGACCACCCACCAGTGATTTTTTTTTTTTCACCACTACTTTATCTTTATAGTAGTGCAAGGACCCTTCCATAAGCTAAGTTGCCCCTAATCTAAATTCAGTGTTTGTAGCTAGACTGTAGTCAGTTCGAGCTGTTTATACAGTATCATCATGGTAGTAGGCACCACTACTACAGTAATCTCCACTAGTTTCTGGGTCTTGGGCCTACTTGCATTGTGAACACGGATGGTTGCCTTTCGGCAAAGCTACCATTCAAAGATCAATATGCATTTTCTCAATGAATGCAAAGCATTCTCGGTGGAGATTGTAATGTCACCACCTCGCCTCTCTGCCTAGTCCATTCAGAGCAGCCTCTCTCAATCTTTTTACCACAGAAGAACCCTAATTATACTTTCCAGGTCTCAAGGAACTTTTGAAAAACACAATTCAATGGAGGACAATGGGAAAATGCCTCTTACATTAGTAGTCAGTGGAAAGAATGCTCTCCCCTTTCAGTGGTGGTGAGAATGCCACCCCTGCAGACCTCTAAAAGGTTAATTGGTGTTATAATGCTGCCTCTGCTGAGTAGTGTTGGAAATACACTCACTGGCCACTTTTTTTGGTACATCTGTTTAATTGCTTGGTAACACAAATTGCTAATCAGCCAATCACATGGAAGCAACTCAATGCATTTAGGCATCTAGACGTGGTGAAGACGACTTACTGAAGTTCAAACTGAGCATCAGAATGAGGAAGAAAGGGAATTTAACCACCTCCTGTCCGGCCCATGTATATAAACGGCCGGACGGTGGCAGTTAAGGTGCGGGTGGCCGATTATAAATGGCCTCCCTGCACCCTGCTTGTGCTTCGCTCCCTGGGAGCGCGCAGCACAGCGATCCGGTGCCCGCTGTGTCCTCTGGACACAGTGGAACACCAATCGTTGGACAAGACCTCTGTACGAGGTCCCGATCATGTGATCGCTGATTGGCCAATCAGTGATCACATGCAAAGTAGTAAGCAAAATGTCACTTGTGACATCATTGCTTACTACGTGTGAAATTTGTGAATGATCACAGAGGTCACATGGTACAAGGCTATTCACAACAGCCTTGTACCATGTGACAAGCTGTGACCAATCACAGCTCACTCAGTACTTCTCAATGACTGCAAGAATGCAGACAGAGAGAAAGAGAAATTATTGCTTTTACATCCTATATGGGTGTAAAAGCAATCAGTGTAAAAAATAAAAAAAAAATCTTCATCACCCCCCACAGGTAGTACAGTGTCACCATAGTGACATTGTACTGCTAGAGTGACAGTATGTAAAAAAATAAAAATAAATAAACAATAATAATATTAAAAAAATAAAAATGTAAAAAAAAATGTTTAAATATTATAATTTTTGGTTATAAATTAATTTGGATTTTTTTTTTTACTAAAAAGATAACGGAATAAATTTTGGCCAAGATTTATGATGAAATATTATTTATTTGCAAAATTTTATAAAAAAAAAACTTTTTTTCAAAATTTTTGGAATTTTCATTTACATAGCAAAAAAAAAAAAATCCCAGCGGTGAATAAATACCAGCAAAATAAAGCTTTATCTGTCTCAAGAAAATGGTAAAAAATTCATTTGGGTACAGTGTTGCATGACCGCGCAATTGTCATTCAAAATGTGATAGTGCTGAAAGCTGAAAATTGCCCTGGTCAGGAAGGGGGTAAAAGTGTCCGGTCTGGAAGTGGTTAAGCAACTTTAAATGTGGCATGGTTGTTGGTGCCAGATGGGCTGGCCTGATCTACTGTGATTTTCATGCACAATCATCTCTAGGGTTTACAGAGAACGGTCGGAAGTAGAGAAAATATCCAGTGAGTGGACAAAGATGCTTTGTTGATGTCAGAGGAGAATGGGCAGACTGGTTGCTGCGACATTCAGACGGTAGGGTCAGAATTTGGTGTAAACATGAAACATGGATATATCCTGCCTTGTATCAATGGTCCAGGCTGGTGGTGGTGGTGTAATGATGTGGGGGATGTTTTCTTGGCACTAGCAAGGTGTACCTAATACGGTGGCTGGTGAGTGTACAGTTGCAAGAAAAAGTATGTGAACCCCTTGGGATTACGTGGAGTTTTGCATGAATTGGACATAAAATGTGCTCTAAACGTCATCTAAGTCACAACATAGAAGAACACAGTCTGCTGAGCATAATACTACACAAACATTAGATGTTGCCATGGTTTAATTGCACATAACATGTAAACATTCACAGTGCAGGGAGGAAAAAGTATGTGAGGCCCTAGCTTAATGACTTCTCCCAGAGCTAATTGGAGCCAGGAGTGAGCCATCCTTGACTCCAATCAGTGTGATGATATTGGATGTGTTGCTGACAGCTGTCCTGCCCTTAAAAAACACACACCTGTTTTGGGTTTACTGGTTTCAAGAAGCACTGTCTGATGTGAACCATGCCTCACAGAAAAGAGCTCTCAGAAGACCTACGATCAAAAATTGTTGACTTGCATGAAGCTGGAAAGGGTTACAAAAGTATCTCCAAAAGCCTTGATGTTCATGTGTCCACGGTAAGACAGACTGTCTACAAATGGAGAAAGTTTAGCACTGTTGCTACTCTCCCTAGGCGCGGTCGTCCTGTAAAAATGACTGCAAGAGCACAGCGCAGAATGCTGCATGAGGTAAAGAAGAATCCCAGAGTGTCAGCTAAAGACCTACAGAAATCTCTGGCACATGCTAACATTTTTGTTGACACGTCTACAATAAGGAAAACATTAAACAAGAATGGAGTACATGGGAGGACACCACGGAGGAAGCCATTGCTGTCCAAAAAGAATATTGCAGTACGTTTGAAGTTTGCAAAAGAGCACCTGGATGTTCCACAGCACTACTGGCAAAATATACTGTGGACAGATGAAACCAAGATTGAGTTGTTTGGGAAGAACACACAACACTATGTGTGGAGAAAAAAAGGCACAGCACACCAACATCAAAACCTCATCCCCACTGTAAAACATGGCGGAGGGAGCATTATGGTTTGGGGCTGCTTTGCTGCCTCAGGGCCTGGATGGATTGTTGTCATTGATGGGAAAATGAATTCCAGAGTTTATCACAACATTTTGCAGGAAAACGTACGACCATCTGTCCGCCAACTGAAGCTCCGCAGAGGATGGGTGATGCAACAGGACAATGACCCAAAGCATACAAGTAATTCAACAAAACAATGGCTGCAACAGCACAGAATACGCCTTCTGGAGTGGCCCAGTCAGAGTCCTGACCTCAACCCGATTGAAATGCTGTGGCATGACCTTAAGAGAGCGATTCACACCAGACATCCCAAGAATATTGCTACACTGAAACAGTTTTGTGAAGAGGAGTGGTCCAAAATGACTCCAGATCGTTGTGCAGGTCTGATCTGCAACTACAGGAAACGTTTGGTTGAGGTTATTGCTGCCAAAGGAGGGTCAACCAGTTATTAAGTCCAAAGGTTCACATACGTTCTCCTCCCTGCACTGTGAATGTTTACATGTTATGCGCAATTAAACCATGGCAACATCTAATGTTTGTGTAGTATTATGTTCAGCAGACTGTGTTCTTCTATTGTTGTGACTTAGATGACGTTCAGAGCACATTTTATGCCCAATTCATGCAACATTCCACGTAATCCCAAGGGGTTCACATACTTTTTTTTGAAACTGTATGCAGGCACCATCAGATGGAAGCTAAATCAGCCAAAGCTCAAGAAACTCCTCCTGGAAACCTCTGGAGGAACTCTAGGGCTCCACAGAACCCTAGTTGAGAATGGATGAATCAGAGAATGTGTTGTATTAATTTACAAAATGCAAAGTGATCTTTAAATGGTGCTCATGCCGAACAAGTGACTTCTTGTATTCACAGGACAGCCACTCAGCATGGTACTCGGAAGCTACTAGAGATCACTGGATTAGGGGAGTCTACTACAGTGATTTCCAGCTTCTAGAGGGATCCCTCAGGTATAGTATATGCAGTTAGATTGGTCTAAATAAAAATATCCAAAAATGGAATACTTCTTTAAAGACATGCATTCAGTAACGTCGATGTATATACTAAATTATGAATATGTAACTAATTTGGATAATAGTGTTCTTTCAACAAAATGAGGCCTTTTGTTTCTCTGGAGCAGCTGCTGTCCATCTCCATATTCCACACATTATATTATTGTCTATTACCCATGAAGTGTTTATCTGCATCACATAAGTACTCTCTGTGAATGCTTATACCTCGCCTCCCTAGAACTGATTGAGTAAGGACCTTTTTGGAGCTTTCTCTTGATGCGAAGAGACACAACCTGTGGTACTGTACATCATTACTCTGGTTTAGTGTTCTGGATGGTAATAGAAGCTTTTGTTTTCTGTTTTTTTTTCCTGACTTTTTCTAAAAATCCTATGAATATATGAATAGATTTGAATGCATTACCTTGCAGGGGAGTGAGTGTCAGATGCGGCGCGCACATACAGGTAAGCTCGCGTAAACACAGCTCCGGAGGCAATTAAATGCTTTTAACTGGCAGGCCACTGACATGAGGATGGAAGGGGGAAAGCATGTTGGAAAGCGTTGATAAAATGTCTGAACAAAAAACAGCGGCAGATTTAGCAGGGGTAACAAACCTTTCCAGAAAAACCTAATTGTTCTGATAAAACCATGAATGGGTTCAAATGCAGGATGCACTGAAAACTCAAAAATAGTCAGTAATTGTACATCTCCAGTAATAAGATGTACATCACCAATATGTTTTTATAAAGAGAATGAAGGCCATCAATGTAGGTCTCTGAGGTTGTAAGCTCCAAGAGCAGGTCCTTCGAACCCCTCGTGTATTGTATTGTTACTGTATTGTCTCATGTTCTGTCCCCCACTATATTGTAAAGCGCTGAGCAAACTTTTTGGCGCTATATAAATACTGTATAATAATCATAATGGCAAAAAAAAGTTAAAATCATGAACAGATTAAAATGCTAGATGCACTGAAAACTAAAAACAACAAAATTGCTAATAATTTTAATTCTTTAGAAAAAAAATATGCACATTACTAATATTTTTTTAAATTAAAATATGTTATGGAAAAATAAAAAATATATTAAAACCATGAATGGGTACAAATGGAAGATGTACTGAGACATAAACACAACTAAAGACAAAAAAAAAATCAACCATTTTTTATCTTCAGTATTAATATGCAAATCATTAATATGTATTTAAAAATACATTAGTATTAAATTAGTTAATTACATAAGTATTGAAAACTAAAGACACCGAAAGACAAAACTGGTAAAATTGTACACATTAAAAAATAATATGCACATCACCAATATTTTATCTAATTAAAATGTATGTCATGGCAACATTATAAAAAAAAAAACAAAATGAAAGAAAAACCAAAGACAAAATAGTCTATAAATGTCAATATATATATATATATATATATATATATATATATATATATATATATATTAATCAAAGTTAATGTGGCAAAAAAAACCAACAATAACAAAAAAAAATATGCAGCACATCTCTACAACACAAAGTTCATTTTCTCATTTTTTTTCCTGCAAGTACAAAAGAAAAAAAAAATCATGTAAGCACTCGTGCTTCCAAGAGGGTTCTGAAATGTTAAATTTTAAATTAAAATATATGTCATGGAAAAATTAATCATTAATATGTATTTAAAAATACATTAGTATTAAATTAGTTAATTACATAAGTATTGAAAACTAAAGACACCAAAAGACAAAACTGTTAAAATTGTACACATTAAAAAATAATATGCACATCACCAATATTTTATATTAAAATGTATGTCATGGCAACATTATAAAAAAAAAAAAAAGAAAGAAAAACCAAAGACAAAATAGTCTATAAATGTCAATATATATATATATATATATATATATACATATATACATATATTAATCAAAGTTAACATAGTGGCAAAAAAAAACAACAATAACAAAAAAAAATATGCAGCACATCTCTACAACACAAAGTTCATTTTCTCGTTTTTTTCCCTGCAAGTACAAAAGAAAAAAAAAATCCTGTAAGCACTCGTGCTTTTAAGAGGGTTCTGAAATTTTAAATTTTAAATTAAAATATATGTCATCAAAAAATAAAAAAAAATATTAAAACCATGAATGGGTACAAATGGAAGATGTACTGAGGACATAAGCACAACTGAAGAAAAAAAAAAAAAAATCAACCATTTTATATCTTCAGTATTAATATGCAAATCATTAATATGTATTTAAAAATACATTAGTATTAAATTAGTTAATTAATTACATAAGTATTGAAAACTGAAGACACCAAAAGACAAAACTGTTAAAATTGTACACATTAAAAAATAATATGCACATCACCAATATTTTATCTAATTAAAATGTATGTCAACATTATAAAAAATAAAAAAAATGAAAGAAAAACCAAAGACAAAATAGTCTATAAATGTCTATATATATATATATATATATATATATATATTAATCAAAGTTAATGTAGTGGCAAAAAAAACCCAACAATAAAAAAAATATGCAGCACATCTCTACAACACAAAGTTCATTTTCTCGTTTTTTTTCCTGCAAGTACAAAAGAAAAAAAAATCCTGTAAGCACTCGTGAAATGTTAAATTTTAAATTAAAATATATGTCATGGAAAAATAAAAGAAAATATTAAAACCATGAATGGGTACAAATGAAAGATGTACTGAGACAAAAACAGAACTGAAGACAAAAAAAAAAAAAATCAACCATTTTTTATCTTCAGTATTAATATGCAAATCATCAATATGTATTAAAAAAATACATTAGTATTAAATTAGTTAATTAATTACATAAGTATTGAAAACTGAAGACACCGAAAGTGTTAAAATTGTACACATTAAAAAATAATATGCACATCACCAATATTTTATCTAATTAAAATGTATGTCATGGCAACATTATAAAAAAAAAAACAAAATGAAAGAAAAACCAAAGACAAAATAGTCTATAAATGTCAATATATATATATATATATATATATATATATATATATATATTAATCAAAGTTAATGTAGTGGCAAAAAAAAAACAACAATAACAAAAAAAAATATGCAGCACATCTCTACAATACAAAGTTCATTTTCTAATTTTTTTTCCTGCAAGTACAAAAGAAAAAAAAAATCCTGTAAGCACTGGTGCTTCCAAGAGGGTTCTGAAATGTTAAAAGCTATCTTCTACTGTGTTCATGCTCTAAAGTTAAATCAGGCCAACTATGTTTATACACTATATTGTCAAAAGTATTTGGACAGTCCTCCAAATCATTGGGTTCAGGTGTTCCAATCACCACCATGGCCAAAGGGGTTTAAAATCATCACCTAGGCATGCAGACACAAATTTCCTTACTACTAAGTATTCCACAGTCGGATTTAGTTAATCCTAGCCAATTCAGGTTTAGGTGACCTGCTGGAGTAATGACTGGAGGGTAGCCTTTGCTGTGAGCAGTCTAACTTGAGCTAGTGAGCTCTATAAATGTTTTGTCCTCTCATAATGTTGTATGAATTCACATCTACGTCCAAGAGCCTCTTGGATGCTTTTTTCTTCATTGGAGTCTATATACAAACAGCCATCATATTTCGGGGCAAAACCTCTCCATTCATTAGGGCTCAACAAAGGATGGAACTTGGATGGTATCAGAGGGAACAGTAACTTTTCAGAGCTATATTGAGACCAATATTGGACTCTCCACATGGATTATCAACTTGACAGCATTTGCTGAAAACCATTTGAGTTCAGTGGAGGAGAAATTGCGCTCTGTCAATGTTTCTTGCAAGTTTTATCCTGTGTTGAGCCCTGATGAAGGGGACGTGCTGTTACCCCCAAATGCGTTGGATGTTTGTATATGACTTTTTTTTACCAACCATTAAAATTATCTTATCTGGCTTTGGTCTGGAGCTCCTTTCTGTATTTCTATGGTTTGAGCTGTTGGTTGCCCACTGAGGGAAGCCTTTCTGTGTGGGAGCAACCTTGCCAGAACTATTAAAGCGGAGTTCCAGCCCCTGGCACACCCCCCAAAAAAATTAAAAGTCAGAAGCTACAAATACTTTTAATATTAGGGCACTTACCTGTCCAGGCATCAAGCAGTGTCCTCACCCCCGAGCTGATTCTTTAATCGGTTGTTGGCACTGCCATGTTGAGTAAGGGAAAAGTTTTTCCGACTGCACATGTGCGAAGCGCAGTGTGCTCTGTGAATGGGCCACATACCTCTGTGACCTGTTGAGTTTCCCAGATGGCTGGGGGGGGGGGGGGGGGCTGGTGGCTGAACTTCCAACTTAGTTCACTGTGGTGACCTGAGCCGGAAGTGGGAGTGGGTACCTGTCAAAACCAGGTACCCACTCCCCCCCAACAGAAAAGTGCCAAATGTATTAGTGGGGGGGGGGGGCAGGCAGAAAACTTTTGAGTGGAACTCTGCTTTAAGCTTTTTTGAAGTTTTCTATCATCTGACTACACTTGCAAGTCTAAGGGTCCCAGAGCCTCTTGGAGTATGTTGTTCTAGAGTTCCAAAGGAGGTGACTACTTTGGCATAAACCCTATGTAGTCCGATTATTTGTATGTTGAACTCCTTAAGCCAGCCATAGATGGTTTAAATCCAAGCCTATTCCGCCGGGATCGGCAGAGATTTGATCTTTTTATGGGTAGGCTGATTGAACCCAAATTGATCCATTGATCGACTTGGGTACAACCAGCATGTCAGATTTTATGCATGCGATTATTGCCAGCAGCTATAGCAGCTAGAAGTATTCACTGTGTTCTCCCGAGAGGTACAGCTCCCCGCCTCGAAAACACAATAGTTCCACTGAAGGGATTCCGAAGGACACTGATAGTGTTGATGGGGGAACAGGGGTGGACTGACCATTCGAGCACTCGGGCACTGCCTGAGGGCCCGGGGTCAGTAGGGGACCCCATGAGATGCCCCTGGTACCTTTCATTGGCTTTTTCATAGGCTTTTTTGGGTGTGGGCGATGACACAGGGGCCCCATGATCTCCTATTGCCCGGGGGACCCCATGAGTTGTCAGTCCACTCCTGTGGGGGAATTGAGTGATTTTCTTTCCAGTGGTTGCAGGAAAGAAAATTGCATCATCAATGGCCTACCATAGAATAGTCCTTATAAAACTGAAGTGCACCTGTTATCGGTCTTTCAAACAGAATAGGGTAGGATTTAGTTAATCCGCAGGCTTCCAAAGCTGACTAGCGAAAGGGAGTTTTTCTTGTTTTTTTTTTTGCTTTTGTTTAGAAGACAATTGGCAGCGAGACGCGGACTCCACAAAGCTGTCAAACGCAGCATGTGTGTCTGCTGGATCCATTCAGGACTTTTCTGGGCAGCTCAATCTGCCACGGTATCCTGGATCCAAACGCTATACCCAGAGCATCTGCTGAACAGCCAAATCTTCCCGCCCCGAAAATAAATCACGATTGACCGCTACAACTCCAAAATATGTTCCGAGTATGAAAGGAAAGAACGAGCGCGTATATCTAAAGCCCTTGCTAACAATGCCTGGCTATTCACGTTTACAGGGAAGCTCTCTGCCGTCCAGAAAACTCATTCCGTTCAGTGTCGGGCAAATGGAACTCAATTAGATGAAAGCACAATTGTTGAGGTCTTAGGGTGAAGTCTTTTAATAGATGATTCCGAGGGATTCCAGACTATATTTCCATGTTCTAGGACTCTGTGTACACTTCGCTTTTAATGAATGCTTATGAAAATTGATGTCAAGGATATTTCTTTCCCTTTTATTTAGCTAAATAAAAGTAGAGTTTCGCGAGTAGTAGACTTCCACTGTTTGCTTCCAGTTCTGGTCAAATTTATTGTGCCATTACTATTAACCAAAATATTCATAGAAACTGTACGGCACAAATGTATCCTTATAGATAATGACAACCTTGTTCAGGGGCCCAAACTTTTATTGGCTTGTAGATAATTGCTCAATGGACTGTGAATGAGATTTTTTTTCTCCACTTTTATGTATATTTTATGTCTTGCATTGAACTGCATGAGATTATCTTTTTATTTTGGTACTATGCTAACATCTAGTGGTGGTTTTGGGCTGCTGCAACTTGTTTACTAATGTGATTTTGGTATCTTCCTCTGTCCTTCCTTCCTGTTTAGCGCTAGTTAGTTGAGCCATAGCTAGAATTGCCACCTCATCCCTTGAAAACCAAAGACATATTAATGATACAGGTTCTAAGGCTAATTTAATACAGATAAGGCACCAAGTGAGTTTAATTACCACCTTAATCAACCACAGAACCTGTGTACTTAACCATTTGCCCCCCGCCCTATGGCTGAATGGCGGCCGGCAAATGTCATCAGCGTTCCGGGTGGACGCCATATGTCGTCCTCCCGCACATGCGCAGATTGCGCTCCTGCAGAGCCGCGCAGTGGCGCGATCTGTCACCAGCCGTGTACCACGGACAAGGCCGATGACAGATCTGAGTATCGGCCCCCGTTGCCGGTACCATGTGACCTGCTGTGACCAATCACAGCAGGTCACATGACAGTTGTATACAATGGATGGCTTCATTCATGCCATCCATTGTATACTAGTGTCTAGCTGTGAATGGTCACAGCGATCACATGCACATCCAAAATGAAAGAAAACAAATGTTTTCGTACTGCACATGTCTAAATAGCACAGCAGGAGTGATTTCTCCCATCCACACTGAGTGTGTTGATAGGGGAATCGGGTCATTCTTTTTTTTCGTTCAACAAGAAAAACAATGATTAATGTACAGTATAGTCTGCTTTATCCTTTAACATTATGTTAGATAATGAGTAGCAAAGATGGAGCTCATCTGCTTACATGTGGTCACCATGTATGTGCAGTCATGGTGATCACTTGGCATTGTTTAACCATTTGCCACCCGGCCTATGGCCGTTTGGCAGCTGCAAAAATGCATTAGCTTTCCGGGGTGTACGCCATTTGGCGTCCTCCCGCACATGCGCAGTTCGCGCGGTTGCAGAGCCGCGCAGCGGCGCGATCTGTCACCAGCCGTGTACCTCGGACACGGCCGATGACAGATCTGAGTATCGGCCCCCGTTGCCGGTACCATGTGACCTGCTGTGACTAATCACAGCAGGTCACATGACAGTTGTATACAATGGATGGCTTCATTCATGCCATCCATTGTATACTAGTGTCTAGCTGTGAATGGTCACAGCGATCACATGCACATGTCATGTGATTAGCTGTGGCCAAATCACAGCTAAGCACAAAAAAAAAAACCCTGAATGAATCGATGTCATTCAGGTAAATGCTTGCTTATAGTAATTCTTTGCTATACGCAAACTGTGTAAAAAAAAAAATAGTGATCACTTCCCCAAAGTAGTACAATGTTACTATGGTAACATTGTACTACTTTGGTCATAGTGAAATATGAAAAAAAAAATCTTAAAAAAAAGAAAACAAATTTAATAAAAAATAAAACACAAAAAAAAAATATATATATATATATATATATATATATATTTTTTATACTGTCACCAGTCAGTGTCCCAGATCACCGCCATGCCAGTTATATGATGACGCTGTACTGCACTGGTGCCAATATGTAAAAAAAAAAATAGTGAAACTAATTTTTAAAATTTTTTTCATTTTCTGAAAAATTATGACAAAAAAAATACAACTTCAAAAAACTTGCCATGCCTCTTATGAAGTACGTCGGACTGTCTACTCTGCAAAAAGGGGTCATTTGGGGATATCTGTACTATTCTGACATTCTTGGACCTCAAGAAATTAGATTGGCTGTCAGTACTTCAGGATTGATCAATATTCAGATCTATACCATAGTTTGTGAACTCTATAACTTTCCTACAAACTAAAAAATACATCGTAATTTGGGTTATTTTCACCAAAGACATGTAGCAGAATACATCTCGGCCTAAATTTATGAAGAACAATTATTTATTTGCAAACTTTTATAACAGAAACAAAGAAAAACGTGTTTTTTTAAAACTTTTTGGTCTTTCTTTGTTAATTTAGCAAAAAATAAAAACCCCAGCGGTGATTAAATACCACCAAAAGAAAGCTCTAGTTGTGTGAAGAAAATGATAAAATTTTAGTTTGGGTACAATGTTGTATGACCGCGCAATTGTCATTCAAAGTGTGAGAGTGCTGAAACCTGAAAAATGGCCTGGGCAGGAAGGTGTAAAATTGCCCGGAATTGAATCGGTTAAAGGATAAGTTCCCCTTTTAGACGAACATAATTAATGCACATTTTTTTGCTTTTATTATTTTTGTCCAAAGGAAAAGCCTGGAAAAGCATTGCACCAGCGATCAGTAGATCACTGATGCCATTCAGGTCTTTTGCAGACCTGTCAGAATATCTGGTTGCCGTACGGGATGTATGAGGAAGCAGATATTCTGACAGGAAGGTTTAATGAACTCCATAGCTCTGTGGTAGTTCAATGAAAACTACCAGCTGACAGTCGCTAAGGCTGGAGGGACTTGCAGTCCATTCATTTACAGAAGTCCGCGAATAAATGATGTGGCCGTGTGGGCGGAGCCACGCTGTTTTCAAATTTGACAGATAGTATGGGGAGACTTCTCCCCGTACTATCTGTCAGAGGGAGGTGGCTATGGGAACATGTTACGTGTTCCACTCTAAAAACGGGTGTAGGATTATAACTTTTTTTTTTATGGTTGAATTGGATGGACTTTTTACAGCCAGACTAACTATGTAACTATGTTCCTAAAGGTAAACTTATCCTTTAATATGTGTTCAAGTTTAATGGGGTGGCTAACCCTATTCATAGCTAGACCCTCCTGGTTTTTTTTTTACTTCCATGTTCCCTCAGCCAGGGTTAGTTACTCACAAAACAGGGATTAGGAAAGTCATTGTCTTCTTACATTTCTAAAGACTGAAAAACATGCTCTGTACTGCAATTAGCTCAAGTAAAATTGCTTTGGATTCAACTTTTGATTAAGAGTTAAGCTGCCTGTGGATGGTGCTAAGTCAGTAGGTGACCGGGGGCGGACTGACCTTTTGGAAACTCAGGCACTGCCCGAGGGCCTGGGGTCAGTAGGGGGCCCCATGAGATGCCCCTGGTACCTTTTTCATAGGCATTTTTGAGTTTGGGCAAGGACACAGGGGCCCCATGATCCCCTATTGCCCGGGGGCCCCATGAGTTTTCAGTCCGCCCCTGTAGGTGACCATACTGTCCGCACAGACTGGGTCTAAGGAGATATGTCAATGCATGATGCAGAACAGCCATAAACAAAAAAAAAAAAATCATTCCAAAGACCATCACTTATTGGACCATGAATGTTAATCATGACACCATTGAGGTCCTTCCTGTTGCTGCTTAGACACATCCCCTGCAGCTCCCAGTGCCTAAAAACATGTACATTGCCAGTGTGATTGTCAGGTCTATATAATCCATTACAGCTTGACTCACAGTGAAGAACCTCCCACTTTCAGCCTGATTTCTGCTGTGTATGGAGTTAGGAAGTAATATTAATAAAAGTAATAAAAATGTAATATAATCAAAGATTTCAGACATTTGATCACTGCAGAGTACGAGGGACAAAGTGAGTGAGTACTAAATATGTATGTAGGGTAATGAATGTAAAGTAGATCTAAGCCCTAATGGGGCAATGAGTCCAATTGTGTGCCAGTCTAAGGAGCCCATCCTCACTTCCTGAAGATATAGAAAAGGAGAAGCTGCCCACCAGTGATGTCACTCATCTCGGTCAATTTTTATTCAGCTTTCATGAGATGCCCCTGGTACCTTTTTCATAGGCTTTTTTGAGTTTGGGCAAGGACACAGGGGCTCCAAGATCCCCTATTGCCCGGGGGTCCCATGAGTTGTCAGTCCGCCCCTCAGCCAAACCCAAAAATTTTGACATTCGGTTTAATGGTGCTAAGATCTCTCAACAGTACTCAACAGAGTCCACACAAATAGTAACAGCTGTACAACCTTTAAGCAGAGCTACACCCAAAAGGAGAAGTTCCGCTTTAATGCATTGTCCCCAGCTCCCCACTAAGGATCGGCACCTTTGGGGAGCGGGGGAGGAGTGGGTACCTGAAATTGACAGGTACCCGCTCCCACTTCCGCTGCAATCACCTAAGGCGAAGTGGCGAAGTGGAGGTTGTCCTTCCCCCTCCCTCCCCGTAGTCTTCTGGAACACGTGACAGGTCCCAGAAGACTACGGTACCATTCACAAAGGGCAGTGCTACTCACGCATGCGCAGTGGGCACCCAGCTGTGAAGCCGCAAGCTGTCACAGCCGGGTGCCAACACTGAAGATGCTGGTGCCAGGGAGAGTTGGCTGGTGAAACCAGCCATAATGAGGACACTGCTGGACCGAGGGACAGGTAAGTGTCTCTAGTTTAATAGTCAGCAGCTACAGTTTTTGTAGCTGCTGACTTTTATTTTTTTTTTAAATCAGTTGGAACTCTGTGTTAAGCCTAGTATACATGATCAGAAAATTATATGAAAAATACCGTTTTCAATGCAATCGTACAATAATTTGATCGTTAGTACACAACTTTCATCCAAAATTATTCGAAGGGACATGCAAGAAAATGTTTCTCGTACGATACCAGATCGTACAATTTTTGTTCAATCAGTACAGTTTTCGTCCGAAAATACAATACAATACAATACATCACTTCCAAATTTTTATTCTGTTGTGCGAGAATTTTCATAACTTTAGTAACCTCTTCATTTTCGATGTGGAGACTAGCTTGCAAACCCCCCCTTCCCCAGACAATTGTTCATATGATATTCTCATCATGTGCAGGGGCGGACTGACCATTTGGAAAGTCGGGCACTGCCCGAGGGCCCGGGGTCAGTAGGGGGCCCCATGAGATACCCCTGATACCGTTTTCATAGGCTTTTGTGAATTTGGGCAAGGACACAGGGGCCCCATGATCCCCTATTGTCTGGGGGCCTCATGAGTTGTCAGTCCGCCCCTTATCATGTGTATGAGGCTTTAACTTCCACCTTAATGCTAACTTTATAGAAAGAACATCTCAGCACCAGAACTAACCTGTCAGATAGTGGTTGTCAAAAACCATTTATCGCACTGATAGTACCCTTGATTTCACTCTGCTAGCAAAATGGGGTGGAGGTTTAAGGGGTGTGGTGGTTGTTCAGGCAGCAAGAGGCCACATAACAGTCTAGGTGTAAAACTGCATTATTGAGTTTCCTGAATTAAACACATGCAGCATTTAAAAGAAAGCGAAAAGAAGAAAAGAATTAGCGCAGGGCAGGCATGACTAGGCCCAGAGTGGGAAGGAGGACGTGTAAGGGTTAATGATAGCTTAGGGGGTTGGTAAAGGATAGCTGGGGGAGCTGGTTGGTAGAGTGAGAGTGTAGGTGGGGTCTTCTGCACCTTAGGGTGGGGTGTACTGGTGAGGGGCGTCAGTCAGAGCTGGACATGGGAGAGAGAGCTTCCCTCCCGCCCTCCCTGTTTGGTGAGTGTGTGTTCCCCCCGTGGGGGGGGGGGTATTTCGGTTCCTGGGCGGTGGTTGGTCTTTGGAGGCGGTTCTTATCTTGGAGGTACAAAAATGGTGTGGGACCCATCGTTGGTATGGTGTGCCCGGGGACATTCCAGTTAACCAAGGTTTAACTGGAAGGTGGTGGTGCTGCACTGCGGACGGTATGGTTGTCTCCGAGCTGGTTGGTTGCGGCTGGAGGCCTAGTGTAATATGGTTGTCCGCAGGTGCATTTCGGATCGTTTTGGGGGTGCCTTCAAAGACCAACGACAACTCTTTATGTTTCTGTTATAAGGAATGGTTGATGTGTTTAAACTTGATTGGCCATTTTACTCCAAAATTGGTGTTATGTTTTCTGTAAGTATAGTAAGTAAAGGGGATTGGTATGGAAGGGTAATGGTGGTGTAGTGGGGTCTGGATGAACCTATCTCTGGTGCACTAGTCAAGAAAAATAGCCTTTCAGGTACCAACTACATAGTCTCTGTCTAACAGGGGACCTTGTGTCCAGCTAAACAAAACAATAGGGTTGTACTTACATGGCTGCCAATACAATGTCTCTTTCCGTAGGCCAACACAGCCTATTTCTTCTCAAGGTTTTAGAGACTGTCTGAAGGCAGTTGTTTCAAATAAAAAAAAACAGCAATGCAATTAAAATTCTTGAGGAGCCAAACTGGCTTTTCCTTAGGTCCCAATACAAACCAAGAAATCTGGGAGAATTGTAATCCTTTCCACTTACATCCTAGCTCTTCTGCCTTTTACAGTCAGTCTCATGATCTCTGGCAGGGGCTATCTTAAAATTTCTCAAGTCATACTCAATGGATTTGAACCCATGCTCAACAAGTATCCTAGCTTATGTAGTAGCACCCTGACCTCTTTTCAGTCCCAGATGTAGGCTTGGTTTGGCTGGTGCTGCTGTCTCTATTATCGTGAAGGAGCTTTTCTCAAGCAGGGTCCTGCAGAACCTCAGGGTAAGTAACCAATGACACCTGGGGGTTTATTTACTAAAGCTGGAGAGTCCAAAATCAGACTCCCTTCTGCATAGAAACCAATCAGCTTCTAACCTCAGCTTGTTCAATGAAGCTTTGGCAATGAAACCTGGAAGCTGATTGGTTTCTATGCAGAAGGGAGTCTGATTTTGGACTCTCCAGCTTTAGTAAATAAACTCCCAATTGTCTTTTAGCTATCTGTAGATGGAATTTCTTCCCAGTGACCACAATAGTAAGAAGCATCTTTCTCAGAGAACATCCCAATAGCTTAATGTCAGCTGTAGATATACAGCAATAATTATTATTTGGGGTTTCCAGAAACTAGAAATTATTTCAAGGGATCCTCTATGTTAAAAAAAAGTTTGAGAAAGGCAGCTGTTTTATAAGTCACATTAAGCCATACAAATCAGACAGCGTTCTGCACTTTAAACCTAGAATTGATGCAAGGACACAACAAATGGGAAAGGAAGACCCAATGGTCAGAGGTAAGCCACCAACGCACTCTGTTTTTGGATACAAAATTGCTCTTGGTTTTTTTTTTGGATACTTGTAAGAAAGATGCTCAATTAATAGACACAACTTTCCATGAGATCCGCTACACATGCAGCAGTTTAGCAATGAGCAAACAGAAAATCTTCATACCTTTGAAGTGCCTTATGGAGGCGTTATGAACCGTAGCACTCTTATGTTCATGTAGTATACTTCCATCTTTTGAAGACACAGAAAATTCCATATATTCCACAGCAGCTACTAAAGCATCGAATGACCTAGAGAGACAAAGCAAAGATGTTAAGGTGGAATTCCATCACTGAGTATGTTTTCCAGACAAAAATGATACAGTGGGGAAAGTTGACAAAGCAGAAACTGATAGACTTCGTCTTTGAACCTGACACAGAAAGCTGTAGTTGTAGTAGTCTGCAGATTTTTTTTTTATTTATTTCAGGTACTTATATAGCGCCATCAATTTATGCAGCGCTTTACATATATATTGTACATTCACATCAGTCCCTAACCCTCAAGGGGGTACAATCTAAGGTCCCTAACTTACATCCATAAAAAAGGCCAATTTAGACAGGATCCAATTAACCTCCCTAGCGGTCTGATTATGTCAGTATTTCTGTGCTCAAAGCGGTACATGGAAATATGTTGTTTTTTTATTGTAGGCCTGTAATTCTTAGGAATAACTCACTGAAATCTGTCCGAACAAGAATGTAGTAAACATCCCGGGTATGATAAAATTTGAAACACGAAATCATAAATTATAATATAATAAATAATCATAAAAATAATAATATAATAATAATAATACATTTAATTCAATAATATAATCAAACCAAAATACTGAAATTTGAAATATAGCGCCAAGTTCGCACATCGCTGAGCAAAGTCGCAAAATCATTTTCAGTGTCTGATGAGGAATTTCCCCCACGAATCATTATCAGTCAATTCTGCAAGTGGTTCTGATTTACTATCGCTGTTCTCTAGCTGATCTAAACCAGCTTTTGACGTAAAGGGGCGCTTTTTGGACGCCATGGACGTTTCTCAGTTTCCAGGCAGAAAGAACAGTAAAAATGCAGGCAGGGCGCAGGACAAAGCACTCGGGACAAAATGTATGTGAAATGGTTTGATGCAGGAATGTTTTACTATGTGATTTTAGTGTATTTAGTGAATGTCACTTTTAAAATTTTTGAATTTCCCGCCGGTTCCATCCCCCGGACGTCCCGACGCTCGCAGGGATCGGAACCCAGAAGACGAATGCCCGCATCGGCTAGAGGAGATGGCCGGGGACACTGCAGGGGGGACATCGCGGGAGAGAAGGACAAGGTAAGTGAAGAAGAGATCCCGGAGCAATGCTGCAGGGTAATCCCGAGTGTAGCTCGGGGTTACCGCTTGTGGTGCTGAAAGTTAACCCCGAGCTACACTCAGGAATACCGCCAGGGAGGTTAAAGGGGAGATCTTCAAATGGACAAACTTGATCCAATGAAAACTGTCTGAGAGGGGATTTCTGTTTCTGAAACCTGAGGTTGAACAGCACTGTGTGCGCACACACACACACACACACACAAATCATTTAACATTTACTTCCGGGAACCCATCTGCCCTTAGCTCAGGCATTGGCTGAGCTGAGAACCCTCCATCCCCTCCTGAAGGCTCCTTGCATGTATGAGATCATTTGCCTAAGCATGGAAACCAGGAAGTAACTGAAGAAATTTAAAAAAAAGATTAAAACAAGTAAAAATGATAGACTTTCCTATCTATTTACTAATGCTAGCAGCACAAGGATTACAAATAGTCAATGCTGATTGAGAGAGTGAAGTTCCACTTTAACATGCAATGCACTAAAATGGGCATAAAAATTTGAAATACCTGACAAATTCATTTTAAGGCAGCCTTCACACCAGGGTGTTTCCAAAACATGCAACAAAGCATGCAAAAATGTGTATTTTCAGAAAGGTGCTGGAAACGCGATGCAATTGTGGGTTGCGGTGCCACTAATTATTAATGGCACCCCAAGCAAGGGTAGAAGACACGCGTTTGTCACACAGTGAAAAGTGCTACAAAGTGCCAAAATGCATACTGAAAAAACACCTGGCGCTCCATAACCAAAAGGGTTCTGCAGCGTGACGCACGTTAACGTGTAAAAAATGCACAAAAAAAAAACAGAAACCCCGATGGTCGCTGGCCACAATGCAACAAGAGAAAAAACACCTGGTTCTCCATAACCAAAAAGGTTCTGCAGCGTGACGCAAGGTTCTTCGGCGTGATGCGCGTTAACATGTAAAAAATGCACAAAAAACCCCCCAGAAATCGCGATGGTCGCCGGCCACCATGCAACAAAAAAAAAAAACACCTGGTGCTCCATAACCAAAAAGGTTCTGCAGCGTGACGCAAGGTTCTTAGGCGTGATGCACGTTAACATGTAAAAAGTGCACAAAAAAACAAAAACTGCGATGGTCTCCGGCCACCATGCAAAAAAAAAAACACCTGGAGCTCCATAACCAAAAAGGTTCTTAGGCGTGATGGACGTTAACATGTAAAAAATGCACAAAAAAACAGAAACTGCGATGGTCGCCGGCCACCATGCAACAAAAAAAAAACAGGCTTGGTCACCGGCCGCCATGCAACAAAAAAAAAAAAAACAGGCTTGGTCGCCGGCCACCATGCAACAAACAAAAAAACAGGCTTGGTCGCCGGCTGCCATGCAAAAAAAAAAAAAAAAAAAATACCTGGCGCTCCATAACCAAAAAGGTTCTGCAGCGTGACGCAAGGTTCTTAGGCGTGATGCACGGTAACATGTAAAAAATGCACAAAAAAACAGAAACCGTGATGGTCGCCGGCCACCATGCAAAAAAAAAAAAAAACACCTGGCGCTCCATAACCAAAAAGGTTCTGCAGCGTGACGCAAGGTTCTTCGGCATGATGCACGTTAACATGTAAAAAATGCACAAAAAAACAAACCGCGATGGTCGCCGGCCAACATGCAACAAAAAAAAAAAAAACAGGCTTGGTCGCCGGCCGCCATGCAACAAAAAAAAAAAACCAGGCTTGGTCGCCGGCCACCATGCAAACAAAAAAAAAAACAGGCTTGGTCGCCGGCCACCTGGCGCTCCATAACCAAAAAGGTTCTGCAGCGTGATGCAAGGTTCTTAGGCGTGACGCACATTAACATGTAAAAAATGCACAAAAAAACCACAAGTGGGAACATGCTACGTGTGAATGGGGCCTTCATTTTGGATTTAGTCGTGGGCTGGATGAAAAAAAAACCATTGTAATCAAACCCTTCCCACAGCAGTATCTTTCCTGCAATGTAAAATATAAGAGCCGGCTAAACAAGATGGAAGCCAACGCTGTAAAAAAAACCCCATTGTAATATTGTTTTATTTTTTTTTTTATTATTACTACATTTATAAATAATTTCAAATGCAAAAATGCTTTCAAGTAAGCCATTGTTCTATGATGGTATTTCATCTTCTACGATGGTTTTCCTTCTGTCGAATAGAACGGCTCCACATTGAACCAACATGTTTTTATTCATATCAGATTACTGTATCTGAAATTTATGTATTAGGTTTTTTTTTTTTTTTTTTTTCATTTTATTTGCTTTGAGAACAGTGGATCTTTTTAATGCGAGTTTGTAGACGCGGTGCCACAGCCTTTTCTGTTCTCGCCACCCGTCTCCAGAGAGCATCTGTCTGATGTTCTAGAACTTGGAGGCAGCTTGAAAGGCTTCAGTAAGGAAAGGTGTCCCTCGAGAGTTGGCCGAGGTTCCTTACTCCACGCATACATCATTTTACAGTTGACTCCAACAGGAATTAACACTTTGCCGTGAGGAAGTCCAAAACAATTCAAGACGGATCCTCAGATCCTAAATTTGTTGCTTGCAACCCTTTCGGGAAGGCTGGTGTTTAACCTCAACAAACTATCACAGTAACTTATTACGATGATAATATTCAACTTTTCCTGTAAAGTGCCCTGAAGGTGGTAAAGAAATCGGATAGAAACAGAATTATGCAACAGCCCAAATGCTCGTTCATTTATGATTTTTGTGCAGGTTTGTATACAGGGGCGGACTGACAACTCATGGGGCCCCCGGGCAATAGGGGATCATGGGGCCCCTGTGTCCTTGCCCAAAAAAGCCTATGAAAAAGGTACCAGGGGCATCTCATGGGGCCTCCTACTGACCCCGGGCCCTCGGGCAGTGCCCGAGTTTCCAAATGGTCAGTCCGCCCCTGTTTGTATATTAACCCCTTGAGCTCCGCAAAGGTTTTACCCCCTTCATGACCAGGCCATTTTTTGCTAATTTGTACTGGGGATTGCGCAGTCATACAACACTGAACCCAAACTAAATTTTAATATTTTTTTTCACACAAATAGAGCTTTCTTTTGGTGGTATTTGATCACCACTGTTTTGTTTTTTTTGAGATATAAACAAAAGACCCAACATTTTGAAGGAAAAAAAAAATTTCTGCTATAAGGCTCCATGTACACGGGACACTTCTGAACGATGGAAACTGACTGTTGGAAAACGTAGGTTAAAAAACGTCTGTTTAGCCGGGTTTGCATAACGCGTTTATGTGCGTTTGGAAGCATTTTTTTAATATTATTTATGGAGTCATTTACCTCTTCCCTCCCATCCCCACTTTCCTTTGGACCTCCCCAACCTGTCTCCCCCCCCCCCTTTTTTCCCCTGTGATCCCTCTCCTTTTGACCATCCTGCATAATTCTACACTCTCATGTTCCCATCCCCATACAAAGCACTGGGTAGCATGTTTCTTCATTCATCAAAATCCTGTCTGTAATTATGCATACTGCTTTTGCTCACCTTCTGCCATTTGAAATGCCATATTGTTGTATTAGTACTTTCCTCCTCTCCCCTTCTCTGTAAGGACATTACTACCGCAAATACCAATATCTATGATCTCATGTTTGTGAAATGTCTATTTCCTATGTCTTTTCCCCTTGTTAAAATGTTGACAAAATATTTGCACGAGAAGCATTTTTTAAAGATAAGCACAGGAGAACCTCCCAAATGTCCAGAATGCACTTAAAAGTGGTAAATTATTAACTATTTCAGACTGTTTCAGAGAAATACAGAGAGTAGAAGCAGAGACAGCAGTATGTGTTGAGATAATTAGGTGTGAGTTGCTCATTAACATTTCTTTTGTTTCCAAGGGTGGTAAAGGTGTTTGCTGGAGGGACTCACTAAGGGCACCTGGCAGGGGGTCATCATGAGGAATTTGAGATGTGAATGGTGATTAACATATCTTTTGTTTCCAAGGGTGGGAGAGGTCTGAAGTGTGAATTGGTTATTACAATGTGTGACAAGCTTGGTAGGAACATCCTGTGTTCAGTGTTTTGTCCATCTGAGTACCTTGAAAAGGCTTTGCATGCATTTCTTCATAAAGAAAAAAGGCTCTGGACAGCATTGGGAACTGGAAGAGCTAAAAAAAAAGTTTCAGAGGCAAAAGCTTATAAACGCATTTTGCATTTGAAACGCTGATAAAATTGACTGCTGAACGCAAGTTTTCTGCATTCAGAAAAACGACTGTAAACTCAAATGCCTGTAAACGACTGTAAACGTAGATGTGTACATGGACACATAGGAAAACATTAGGGAGAGTTCAGGGGCTGCTGAACGCTGAACAGTTCCTATATGTGAGTTTATCAGCTGCTGTGTACATGAGCTCTAAAACATATCCAATAAAAAAAAAATAATTTCTTTATACATTTGGGTCACGATGTATTATGCTACCTGTCTTTTGATAAAAAAAAATATCCCAATAAGTGTATATTGATTGGTTTGTGTGAAAGTTGTAGTATCTACAAACAATAGTGTAGTTTCTGGATTTTTATTTATTTATTTTATACTAGTGATCAGCGAATTATAGTGGGACTGCGATAGTACGGCTGGCAATCTGACACTAATTGATGCTGGGGGGGGAATTGACAAACTGCCAATGACATCGCCAGTGACATTAATACAGTGAACAGTGATAATGCTATACACTGTCACTGTACTAATGACACTGGTTGGGAAGGGGTTAACATCTAGAGCGATCAAGGGGTTAAATGTGTGCTTAACAATGTTACAGTAAGTGTGTGTACTGTGTGCTATTTTACTAAGCAATGTGCCAGTTTTTACTCCCTGCTTTGCAGGGAGAAAAAAAACACAGCTCATCGCTGCTGTCTGAAGAGAGCCCTGTGTTGTTTACCAACACAGAACTCTCTTTTGTCATTCGCTCAGCCGATCAGTAGGTCCTGGTCATAAACCACTGTCCGGGACCTGCTGATCGGCTTGTGCTGCAATGAATGACAGCACAGTGTTCCAGGTCCGAGTGCACATGGAAGAAAGCCGTGATATACAGGTATATGATTGTTCGTGTACAAGCCGACCTGCTGCAGTAAATGTACTGTGGCGGGACTGCAAGCACTTAAAACTCTGCTACTTTAACTGCTTCCTGTCCGCCGTATAGCAGAAGTACTGCTACAGGGTGGTACAGGTGCAGAAAATCACATATATATACATGATTTTGCATTTCTGGGTAGGGAGCACGTGCACCCAACCGTGCCGCCATTCGGGGCCTCAGCTGTCAACAGGAGCAGACTGACAACTCATGAGGCCCCCGGGCAATAGGAAATCATGGGGCCCCTGTGACCTCACCCACACTCAAAAAAGACTATGAAAGGCACCAGGGAATCTCATGGGGCCCCCTACTGACCCCAGGCCCTCAGGCAGGGCCCGATTGCCTAAATGGTCAGTCCGCCCCTGGCTGTCAATCACCGGGTCCCAGCCAGTGATTACTCACCGATGCCCGGTGATTGCCATGCCGAGCATCTCCAACGGGGGGGGGGGAGAACTGTTTTTATTATTCTGGCCAATAAAATGAATTAACGCCCAAGTGCTTGGCACTTCTGCATTCTCTACTTGAAATGGTTGAACTTTAAAACAAGAACGATGCTTAATGAAGAAAAACATCATAAAGGTGGCATTACATTCACAGATGGATTGCACATTGCAAAGCATTTCCCTGGTGAATTATTCATGTATTGCCTGCAAAAAAAAAAAGAAAAAGTTATTGCCACTTTTGCAAAGCCATTTTATATCTCCTTTAGCCAGCACTGCTGGATTATCTTCAGCAGCCCATAGACTTGAAATGACAGTCACCTAATCTGAGTGTTCTTACCCTTGTCACAAAGATGAGGGCCTGCAGAAGCAACACTGTTAGAGGGGAACAATTATGGCTGGGACCCTTTCTGCCCTATCTACCTATTGGATTTGAAGGTAAACGTCACTTTGTCACTTAACACACAAAAATTACACACACACACACACACACGCACACACATATATATATATATATATATATATATATATATATATACACAATATATATACACAGTATATATATATATATATATATATACAGTATATATACAGTATATATATATGTATATACACTATATATATATATATACACAATATATATATATATATATATATATATATACATACAGTGGGGATCGAAAGTTTGGGCACACCAGCTAAAAATTTGTATTAATGTGCATAAAGAAGCCAAGGAAAGATGGAAAAATCTCCAAAAGGCATCAAATTACAGATTAGACATTCTTATAATATGTCAACAAAAGTTAGATTTTATTTCCATCATTTACACTTTCAAAATAACAGAAAACAAAAAAATGGCATCTGCAAAAGTTTGGGCGCCCTGCAGAGTTAATATCTTGTACTGCCCCCTTTGGCAAGTATCACAGCTTGTAAACGCTTTTTGTAGCCAGCCAAGAGTCTTTCAATTCTTGTTTGAGGTATCTTTGCCCATTCTTCCTTACAAAAGTCTTCCAGTTCTTTGAGATTTCTGGGCTGTCTGTCACGCACTGCTCTTTTAAGGACTATCCATAGATTTTCAATTATGTTGAGGTCAGGAGATTGTGAAGGCCATGGCAAAACCTTCAGTTTACGCCTCTTGATGTAATCCCCCGTGGATTTCGAGGTGTGTTTAGGATCATTATCCATTTGTAGAAGCCATCCTCTCTTTAACTTCAGCTTTTTCACAGATGGCATCAAGTTACCATCCAAAATTTGCTGAAATTTTATTGAATCCATTTTTCCTTCTACTCGTGAGATGTTCCCTGTGCCACTGGCTGCAACACAACCCCAAAGCATGATTGATCCAACCCCATGCTTAACAGTTGGACAGAGGTTCTTTTCATTAAATTCTGTGCCCCTTCTTCTCCAAACGTACCTTTGCTCATTCCGGCCAAAAAGTTCAATTTTAACCTCATCGGTCCACAGAACTTGTTTCCAAAATGCATCAGGCTTGTCTATATGTTCATTTGCAAAGTTCAAACGATGATTTTTGTGTTGAGGACGTAGAAGAGGTTTTCTTCTGATGACTCTTCCATGAAGACCATATTTGTACAAGTATCTCTTTATAGCGGAATAGTGTACCACAACTCCAGTGTCTGCCAGATCTTTCTGGAGGGATCGTGCAGTCAAACGTGGGTTTTGAATTGTTTTTCTCACAATCCTGCGAGCTGTTCTGTCTGATATTTTTCTTGGTCTTCCAGATCTTGCTTTAACTTCCACTGTTCCTGATGACTGCCATTTCTTAATTACATTCCGAACAGAGGATATTGACATCTGAAAACGCTTTGCTATCTTCTTATAGCCTTCTCCAGCTTTGTGAGCATCAACTATTTTCAGTTTCAGTTTTCTAGACAACTGCTTAGAAGAACCCATGGTGCTGATTGTTGGGGCAAGGTCAGATGAGTCTGGGCATTTAAAACCTTTGAGTTTTACATAACCTGGACATAACCTGGTCTTCCCAGATGATGATTGAGAACAATTCATGACACTGGCAGGTCTCAGCTTTGCAAAGGGGGCAGTGCATGCTATAAATTCTGCAGGGTGCCCAAACTTTTGCAGACGCCTTTTTTTTGTTTTCTGTTATTTTGAAAGTGTAAATGATGGAAATAAAATCTAACTTTTGTTGACATATTATAAGAATGTCTAATCTGTAATTTGATGCCTTTTGGAGATTTTTCCATCTTTCCTTGGCTTCTTTATGCACATTAATACAAATTTTTAGCTGGGGTGCCCAAACTTTCGATCCCCACTGTATATATATATATATATATATATATATATACACACAGTATATATATATATATATATATATATATATATATATATATATATATATACACACAGTATATATATATATATATACACACACAGTATACTGTATACATATATATACTGTGTATATATATATATATATATATATATATATATATATATATACACACACACATATATATATATACATATATATATATATATATATACACATACACACAGTGTATATATATATATATATATATATATATATACAGTATATATATATATATATATACACACACACACAGTATATGTATGTGTGTGTGTATATATATATATATATATATATATATATGTATATATATATATGTGTGTGTGTATATATATATATATATATATATATATATATATATATATATATATATACACAGTATATATATGTATACAGTATATATATATATGTGTGTGTATATATGTATATATAAGATGGCTGTGCAACCTATTTTATTATTTACAGTACATCATTTGTATTTCCTTTCCAATCTAAAATTGCTATGTTCTTAAAACATAGCAATGATTTTTAGAGGTGTCCCAATCTATTCTATTATTTTCTTTTCTATTCTATTCTGTTCAATTCTTTTCGAAATTCGAATTTCTGAAGACAGGTATATTTTAACATTAATACACATTGGGGTTGATTTACTAAAGGCAAACAGGCTGTGAGCTCTGCATGTGCAGTTGCTCCAGAGCTTAGTAAATGAGGTAAAACTTCCCTTTGCCAAGAATATTCAATCACATGCAAGGAAAAGAAAAAAAAACAGCACTTTTGCTTGCACATGATTGGATTATGGAAGTCAGCAGAGCTTCTGCTCATTTACTAAGCTCTGCTGCAGTGGTTTCCAAACTGCGGCAATTTGCTTGGCTTTATCCAGCTCTTGAGGCACTTTTCCTCCCACTGATACAAGACACTATTCCTCCAACTGACACCAACAATGGGGCATAATTCCTGCTACTGACATCAGAAATGGGGCTCATTGACACCAACAATGGGGCCCTATTTCTCCCACTGACAACAACAACAGGGCACTATACCTCCCAGTGTTACCAATGATGAGGCACTCAAACCGACACCAACAATAGGGCACTGTTCCTCCCACTGACACCAGCAATGGGGCACTACTCCTCATCCTAATACCAAAGATGCATTGTTTACTCCCACTGACACCAGGACAATTTCAACTCCCAATGGCCACAGACTGGCCACCCCAAAGTCTGAAGGACAGTAAACTGGCTCTTTGTTTAGAAAGTTTGGAGACCCCTGCTCTGGAGCAACTGCATAGTTTAATTACCTTTAGTAAATCAACCCTATAGTCTTTGAAGGAAATCAGCAATAGTCAGTAACATGTTTTTATATCAAATTTCATTTCCAATGTGAGTTTGATTCAAATCTGATTTGGTTTGAGTTTCATTTCGTTATTTTGTAAATTTGTTACCAGGGGAGGACTGACCATTTGGAAACTCAGGCACTGCCCGAGGGCCCGGGGTCAGTAGGGGGCCCCATGAGATGCCCCTGGTACATTTTTCATAGGCTTTTTTGAGTTTGGGCAAGGACACAGGGGCCCCATGATCACCTATTGCCCGGGGGCCCCATGAGTTTTCAGTCCACCCGTTTGTTACTATTGAAATTTGGAAATTCGGTTACATTCAAATCTCCAAATAACGAAAAATGGCTTCAAATTTCAATGAGGAATGAAATGAACTGCACATGTCTAAAGCACGTATGAATGAGCCCTTACCAGGGGCGGACTGACAATTCATGGGGCCCCTGGGCAATAGGTGATCATGGGGCCCATGCGTCCTTGCCCAAACTCAAAAAAGCCTATGAAAAAGGTACCAGGGGCATCTCATGGGGCCCCCTACTGACCCCGGGCCCTTGGGCAGCGCCCGAGTTTCCAAATGATCAGTCCGCCCCTGGCTTTATACTGTGCTCCCAACACCAGCTACTGTGATCTGGGAACGGGAATTTCTGATTGCTACCGACCAACGGCAGATGATAATTTAGACGCTGAAATATACTCACAAATCTTGGTAAAAAAGCACCAAATGGTTGGCAATTTTTTTTTCTTACTAGCATACTGAGCTGTAAAACGCATCTGATTTTAATGCACAGCTTTGATATTTGAAAGAAAAATACTGATTATGTTCAAAGACGGAACACAACAGCTCGAACCTCGAAAAAAAGACCACTGGAAATGTCTGATAGAACGAAGTTCAGATACACAGAGTATCTTCAGAATAATGCTCAGCTGGCAGCAGCTTCCGGATGATGTCACGCTAATAACAGACTGTCAGCTGAGAATCACAATCTGTTTGTGAATTTGACTTTAAAATTGAAATTTCATCATCATTATTATTATTAATTTTTTTTTCTGCACTCTCTCTGCAAATCACAAGAACTAACAGAACAGAAAGAAGACCACCTTTAGGAAAAAGTGAGGGGACGTCAAGCGGGGTGTAGGAAAATTGCAGTTGTTAAGAGATCTGCCGCTGCCGCTTCCTAAATGGGTGACTGTACTTACTGAAGTAGTTTAGATGTTAAAGGGAAACGGAGGTTTATGTTTGCAATTCTCTCATTTTGGGTTATTATGGTAAATTTTAGCTCAAAGTAGTTTTGAATGTGATTTTCCAGAATCACTGTCAATTCGGCTGTTATTTACTGAATTTTGACTCTAAAGCAGGCATGGAAAATTCAAATGCAATTGCATTGGGCCCTTTGGAAAGATATCAGGAGCTTATTAAAATTAAAAAAGAATTTCAGGACATTTTTACAAAGCTAACATTGATAAAACGTTGACAGTCATGGCCAAAAATATTGGCACCCCCTGCATTTCTGTCAGATAATGCACCACTTCGCCCAGAAAATTGTTGCAATTACAAATGTTTAGGCATTCTCATGTTTATTTCTTTTGTTTGTATTGGTATAAAAAAAAAAAAAATGTGGAGAAACAAAGTCGAATCTGATACAAACCCTAAAAATGGACTGGACAAAATTATTGGTAGCCTCAATTTGATATTTGGTAGCACACCCCTTGGAAAAAAATAACTGGAATCAACTGTAACCATCAGTGAGTTTTGTCCACCTCTCTACTGGAATTTTGGAGCACTCTTTTTTCTCCAACTGCTCCAGGTCTCTCAGATTGGAAGGGTTTCTTTTCCCAACTGCTGTTTTGAGATCTCTCCACCAGGGGCGGACTGACCATTTGGAAACTCGGGCACTGCCCGAGGGCCTGGGGGCAGTAGGGGGCCCCATGAGATGCCCCTGGTACCTTTTTCATAGGCTTTTTTGAGTTTGGGCAAGGACACAGGGGCCCCATGATCCCCTATTGCCCGGGGGCCCCATGAGTTGTCAGTCTGCCCCTGCTCTACACAGGAGCTCTATGGGATTGAGATCTGAACTCATTGCTGGCCAGTTCAGTACTCTCCAGCCCTTTGTCTGAAAACATTTCTGGGTGCTTATTGACGTGTGCTTTAGATCATTGTCCTGCTGTAAGACCCATGACCTCTGATAGAGACCCAATTTTATGACATTGCACCCCAGAATTCTTTGGTAGTCTTCTAATTTCATAATGCCATGGACATGGTCAAGACATCCAGTGCCTGAAGCAGCAAAACAACCCCAAAACATCAGTGAACCTTCACCATGTGTGACTGTAGGGACTGTACTCTTTTCTTTAAAGTCCTCATTGCTTTTTCTTAAAACAGTAGAATGATAGGTTTTACCAAAAAGCTGTCATTTTGTTTCATCTGTCCACAGCACATTCTCCCTAAAGGATTTTGGCTTCCTCAGGTAAGTTTTGCCAAACTCCAATCCGGCTCTTTTCTGTTTCTGTGTCAGCAGTGGGGTCCTCCTGGGTCTCCTACCATAGCGTCTCTCTGTTCATACAGATGGCAATGTATAGTGCAAGCTGACACAGTTGTACCCTGTGTCTAAAGGTCAGCTGGAATTTGTCTGGAAGTTGATCGAGGCTCTTTATCCACCATTCGAACAATCCTTCATTACAATCTTTGATCAATTTTTCTCTTTCATCCATGTCCAGGGAGATTAGCTGCAGTGCCATGGACTGTAAACTTCTTGAAAATGTTGGGCACAGTGGACACAGGAACATTAAGATCTCTGGAGATTGACTTGTAACCTTGAGATTGTCCATGCTTTTCCACAATTTTGTTCTTGAATCCTCAGACAATTCTTTTCTGCTCTTTCTCTTCTCCATGCTCCATATGCCACACAGGGACACAAAACAGAAAGTTTGAGTCAATGTTTCACCATTTTAACTGGTTGCCGATGTGATTTCTATATTGTCAGAACCTGCTAATTGATACAGGTGAATTTAATCACAAATTACAGGAACATCACAAACTTGAAATGCAATTATTTCTTACAATTTTCAGAAGGTGCCAAAAATTGTATCCAGTCTATATTTGGAGTTTTTGGTGGAATGTGGCAGATTTAGGTTTTGTTTCTCCACTCTTTTGTGCCATACCGATACAAACAAAAGAAATAAACATGAGAATACCTAAACATTTGTAATTGCAACAATTTTCTGGGTGAAGTGGCATATTATCCGACAGAAATGCAGAAGTGCCAATATTGTTGCCCATGGTTTTATTTATTTATATATATATATATATATATTCTAAAAGAGTATGTATTCTCTAAAACAGTTGGTACTGGGAGATTGATAGGGGTTGGAATGAGGGGACAGTGCTTAGAGGTGGGTAGGGGCGACTCGGAAAGGGGGAGTACCCACACCTATTATCAGAGAAAAAAAGCTCTGCATATAGCATACCTGTACAATTACTCTAGAACAGGAGTCTCCAACCTTTATAAACAAATGCCCAGTTTACTGTCTTCCAGACATTAGGGGGCCAGACTGTAGCCATTGGGAGTAATAAATGTCCTGTCATCAGTGGGAAAAAAAATGCACCTTGTTTTTTTAAGTGAGAGTAATTGTTCCTCATCATTGGTGTCTGTGGGAGGAATTGTGCCCCATTGTGATTGTCACTGAGAATTGTGCCCCATCATTGGTGTCATTGTGCCCCATTGTTGGCGTCATTGGGAAATATTTTGCTCCATCATTGGTGTCATTGTGCCCCATTGTTGGCATCATTGGGAGACATTGTGCCCCATCATTGGTATTAGTTGGAGGAATTGTGCCCCTTCATTGGTGTTAGTGGGAGGAATTATGGACCCTAGGGCTGGATAAAAACAAGCAAAGGGCCCCGGGATGCAGTTTGGAGACCAAAGAGACTACTCTGTTAGCTTCTGGGTCCCATTCCAAGTGGCTACCGTGCTACATTGTGAACACAGAAGGTCAGCCACTTGGTACAGGTGCCATTCAGAGGTCACTTTCCATTTTTTCATTGAATGCAAAACATTCTCTAATTGTGGGTAGAAAGGCAGGCAGTGACATCATGCTCTCCAGCTCCTTCAGTTAGAGAATGCTTTGCATTACTTAAAAAAATGAATGATGTCCATGTGGAGGTGGGGCCCCAAACATGGTACCCACTTAGGAGAAACCACACACACACTGGGCCCTTAGCAGTGTATGTTTAATAGTGATAGTTCAGAGTTAGAGCATTGACAATTGGAGATTATCATGGCACAATTATGAACAAAAACGGTTTCAACACAGCTCTCTGTAGTATTTTTCACAGTCACGTTACTGGAGGATGGCTTCTGCTAGAGGGGTAGCGATATCTTGTATAACCACACTGCACTGGCTGACTGGAAGGAATCCTTGAAAGGCTCCTACCACACTAGACAATGTCCCCTGCACTGTCCCTACTCACCAGGAACCTTTCCCTGTTCTAACTACTGTTCCTAATCAGTGGGTTCCTTGCCCTATCCTGCCACTTGCTGAAAGCACTCTTGAATGATGTGTCATCCCCTATTTAACGGCTCCCTTGTTAAAATGGCCTCCTGAACTCTCATGGGAACTTGGCATCAGATAAGATACCTACCTTCCCAAAGATGACAGACAAAGTCCGAAAGAAGACAATTCCCTTAACGGACTCTCCTTCCTCTTTAGCATCGGCACACTGCCACCAACAAGCAGAAAGAATGTCTGCACCTGCATATAAGTGCCCAAAGGGTGGCATCCTGGGGTTGACTTACTAAAGGCAAACCAACTGTGCACTTTGCAAGTACAGGTGCACTCTGCAAAGGCATTTGCTCCAGAGCTTAGTAAATGATGGGAAACTCTGCTGACTTCCATCATCCAATCAAGTGCAAGCAAAAATAAATATAAATATATATATATATATATATATATATATTTTTTTTTTCCCCCTTATATTTGACTGGGTGTTCATTGCAAAGTGGAGCTTCAACATATTTACTAAGCTCTGGAGCTAAGAGTGGTGTGGAAGCATTGTGAACAAGGCTGCCAAAATGCATCAATATGCTTTTTATGTCACTCCTGTATAATCAATAAAAATCTTCGTATGGACTTTGGAGTTGCCAGCTTTCTCTATTTGTATGTGGAAGGCACTCTCTCTCTCTCTCTGAATCTGCAGTTAGAGAGATATAGTACTGGTGGGGCAGAGTGTTGCAACAGTTTACGTGTATAATATATATATATATATATATATATATATATATATATATATATATATATATACACACACACACACACACATACATGTGTGTTTAAGTAATAGCAATAGGCAGCACACACCTATGAACAAGAGGGATTGATGGAGAGCTCAAGACAGTATTAAACATAGAACCCCCACTCCTTTGAATCAGAAGAACATACAATGTCTATATTCCTGAAGGAAATCAGTACCATAAAGACAATGTCCCAGAATGTCACCAAGTAAGAAGAAATAACATGGGAAGGAAAGAGTACAAAAGAAAAGAGTTACAGATATTGAGAAAGAAATGTAGACCTAAAGATCTTCAATACTGTTCAGGTCTGGATTTGGTCAATCATCAAGATGGACATTAACACAACATTATATGGCTCAGGGGACCCATGTTCTCAGGTATCATTTTAAGGATGCTGCTGATTTAAGAAGATTCAATTTAGCTACATTAACATGTTGACACTTTTATGAGATATTGGTGATTTAGTTGAGATCTTCTTCACCTGGAACCATAGGGAGAAATTAAGAAGAAATGACCATCCTGTATTCCTACCACTGACTCCTCACTTCACCAATCATTGGCAAGACCAAAATCAGAACTAAAAAGCAGTTCTACAATGAAAAAAGGACCATGCCCAGCCCAGCATAGTGCTGTTAGCAAAGACATCTATGGAGAGTAAATCGCATTAGTAATTAGACTGTCACCACATTCAAGTGAAAAAGCCCACAGAAGCTCAGACCAGCAGACAAATGGCATGGGGCTAAGTTCATATTAACAGTGGATATAAGTACATTTAGCACCCATATGTTGTGAGCTCCATTAAGCCAATGCTGTCAGTATCCTCCCACAATGCCCAACAAATGTGGAAATAATTACTGAGCTATTTCTGATGATACAGTTGGGGGTGGGAAGGGGAGTACTTGGCAGGTCTTAAATTATTTCTAAATGAAGCCTTAGATAATTATGTTTTCCTGGCAAATGCCTTACTTTTCAGATTTCCAGTCTAGCTATCCTTGGTTGACACCCTTACCCATTTATAGCCAAACTTAACTGATTTAGGCACCAGGTCTGGTAACCTGGTTTGGTTTTTAGTTTGTGTTGAAATCAAGTCTTCTAATAAATAAATGTGTGTGTATATATATATATATATATATATATTGGAAGACTTGATTTAAAACAAACTAAACGCCAAACCAGGTTACCAGACCTTGTGCCTGAATATCCCATTACTAACCACTCCCAGAAACATCCAGTTGCCATGTTGTCATGCTGGTCCAACTTCAAAATGTTATGAGTCAATGGCCCATAATTAGAAAGTGGTAGTTCTGAATTCACTCATTGCATAGTTCTAGGTCAGTGACTTGGAATGTTTTGAAGCTGCGGGATGAGCATGTCAGCAAGGTAGAGGGAGAGCCTGTATATTTCTGGACACAGGTTTCCTTTAATAATTTTCAGTCTATGTGCTGGAAATTATTAAAGGAAACCTGTCACCTGGTTGTCACCTGATTGGTAGGAAGGTAGAGGGGACACTAAAGTGTAAATATAAGTGTAAATATAAGAGGGAATTAGGGTCTAGATCAGCTTTTCTCAACCTTTTTACACCATAGGAACCCTTGAAACTATTTTCGTGTCTGGGAGAATCTGTGCCAAAACCAATACATTGGGGTCAATGGGGAAAAATGCCCCTTACATTGGTGACCAGTGGGAAGATTGTTGCCTGTACAGTGGTGGTCTGAATGCTCCAGTTACAGACAGCTAACATGATTATTCACATCATGAAGCTGGCTCTGCGGTGTGGTATTGGACTTGCAAGCACTATAAAATTGGAAGTCAGTCAGCCAAGGATCAAGAAACCCCTAGCAACCTTTGGAGGAAACCTAGAGTTCCCTGGAACCCCGTTTGAGAATGGTTGGTCTAGATCGTCATGCTCATTGGCAGTTCAAGGGGCAGACGGGAAATGGGACAATGGTACAAGGTCTGTAGACTCTGACCTTCAACAACCACATAGTACACAAGGTTTGGGAATAATTGCAAATAGGAGCACTGGTGTACATATACTTTGCCATGACCAAGTCATTATATTTGTGTTTCAACTGTGTACCCTTTGGCTAAAGCTGTTCTTTAAAAATAGGGAAATAAATTCCAAGAATGACTTGCTATTTAGGACCTTGCCAGTAGATCTAAACCATTACTACAATCTCATTTCAGCTTTAACGTGTTAATGTAATTCCAAATGTTTTCATTTAAACAATACAGTGCCTAGTAATCCTATCATTCACATCCTTGTTCAGGAACGTTCTGTTTATAGGGGTGTCAACTCTCTTTCTTAATGGTTCTCCAGTATTATCACCCAGTCACATGCACCCCAATGGAGACCACAAGTGGCCAATACAAAATACCTTGTGCAGCAATGATTTTCTATTGCCACAATCAGTAAGCCACTCTAGAGAAATGATGTGCAGCCAGAAATGGAGCAAGTGCATGTAGCCAGAAAGTGACTAAAAAAAGCTGAAGGAGATCAGGTGCACTGAGATGGAAAAAGGATTAAAAATGGCTCATTTTTAAAAAATATGGCAATTGTATGCCTTTGCAAAGGGAAGTCTCACCACATTCCCAAAGCTGCAAAACATGCCCTTGCAAAGTGAATAACCTATTTGCCTTTAGTAAATCAAACCCATAGTGTTTATGCAAACTAAACATTGTCCCATTAGGGTTTAAATCTATGTTAAAAGCATTGGCCTACATATGTAGTACCTGCTTTGCACCCCCTGAGCCCTACAGTGAGAATTTTCAGCCAAAAGACTGGCTAAAATGTTTAGATCCTGATCACGCACAGGTCCATAGGTTGCCTATTCCAGTTGAACCTAATCCACCATTCAGCTGTAATACATCTTTTGCTGCTGAAATTCAAAGCTAACCCATACCAACCTAAGGAAAGAGATGGGAGGTGGAGACTATATGCTTTCACCAGGCAGTCAGCAGAAAATGAACATACATTGACCAGCGAGCGGAATAATAACTTTGTTGACAATCTTTGCGCTGCCCTGAGCACTTGGGATGAAATGGGTGGAGTAAACACAGAGAAAAATACCAAAATCCAAACGGTTTGTTGGAGTTCTTCCAGTGATCTGGATGCCAAATCTCTGCGAATTGACATGATGTTCATTCTAGAATGTTTTAAGCGAACTCACTGTGCTGTGTTGACTCATGAAAGCTGGCATACAAATGCTGGTTTAACTCTTTGGCAGAAGAGACAAACGTAAGCTGGTTACGAAGGAGATCTGCTCTTAGAAAAGGAAGATGTCCTGAAATGAAGGAACTACAATTTGTGTATGCCATGGCCGAATTTCCATCCTATAGGTACACAATCTTTGGCACTGGAAAACACAACCCTGTTCTAGGGAAATTTCTTGGGAACCAAACTTGATTATTAAGGTTACCTTCTTTCCTGCCATAACAGCCTACTCAATCCTCAATAAGAGGTTTTTGTAGGACCAAAGTCCAGCACATGTGCCACCTGCCTATGCAGCTTCATGAACCACTTGTTCTTACATTTGTGAATGCTTCAAAGGTATCCTAGAGGATTGGGGCTTCTCCCATTAAAGCGGTACAAAGTCCACCTTTGTACCTTGACCAAACTCCAGACACATGGAGGAGTACAAATGCAGGTTTATCTCTTTAGTGAAAGAGACAAATGCATGCTGGTTACAGAGGAGATTTGCTCTTAGAAAAAGAAGATGCTGTTCCAAAATGAGCAACCTTACAATTCATGTTCACAGGGTCAAAATTCCATCATCCTATAGGTTTGCAATCTTTGGCACTGGAAACCATACCCCGATGCTAGGATAATTCCTTGGAGGCCTTGAATTGATTATTACGGCTACCTGTTTTTCCTGCCATAAAGGCTACTCAATCCACGACAAGAGTTTTCTGTAGGACACAGTCCTATGCATGTGCTACCTGCCTATGCAGCTTCGCTAGCCACTTGTACTAACATTGGTGCATGCTTCATAAGTATCCTAAAGGACTGGGGATGCCCATTTTAAAGAGATACAATGTCCATCTTGCTATAATCCAAGTCAGTTCTAGAAAACAATGTGCTTGCAGCAATACAAAGTTAAACAATAGTAGATTTAACACAGAAAAACAAAAAGGCACAATAAAAGAGATAATAATGAACCACTGGGTGAAGAAATATATCCGTTTGCAGTGCTTTTTAAAGTGGTAGTGAACTTCTAAAACCAAAACAAAAAAAAACCCTTTCTCCCTGCAAGGTAAAGACATAATGTGTTGGTAGGCATCGCATACTAGCACATTATGATAGACTTACTTTGAAATGAAGCCCTCTAGTACTGCACTGTCACCACTGCAGAGGCTTCCATCTTCACCTGGTCTACCTTCCGAATTTTTGGGCTGTGGCAGCTTGAATGGCCCAGCCACGATAACATTACTCCTGTGCATGTGCGCCATGGCACAGAGCTCTGAAAGAACAGCATGGGTATGACATTCCTTCAGAGTGCATACGTTTAGGAGATATTAATTTAACCTAAAGATAAGGTTTTTTATAAGCTCACCTGTAGGTAAAAATACAAATCTCCCCTCCGTCCTAGATTGTAAGCTCCAAGGAGCAGGGCCCTCAAATCCCTCTTGTATTGAACTGTATTTTTGCTATATTGTCTCCCGGTATATTGTAAAGCGCTGAGCAAACTGTTGGCGCTATATAAATCCTGTATAATCAGGGGCGGACTGACAACTCATGGGGCCCTCGGGCAATAGGGGATCATGGGACCCCTGTGTCCTCGACCACACTCAAACCACACCCAAAAAAGCCTATTATTATTATTATACAGTATTTATAAAGCGCCAATAGTTCGCTCAGCGAACCAAGGGCTCTCATGGAGCCCCCTACTGACCTTGGGCCCACGGGCAGTGCCTGAGTGCCCAAATAGTCAGTCCGCCCCTGTGTATAATAATAATAAATCTGGAATGTACTACAGCCAGTGTTGTGCCTGTAAAGTGGTAGTAAAGAAACCTGCTAATGTGCAAGCAGACTCCCCATAGCCACTGATGCATTATTAGGAGAGAAACTAATAGTTCAATATGAGTAGAGGCGAGGCACCCTGATGGGGTATAGATATCTGAGTATGCATAGCAGAATGCCAGATCATAGTTGAGGTTACATTCTTCTGCTAGCAAAGGTTGGGGTCCTTTAACAAAGGAAATAAAGGTAATAGAGTCAGGCTTTTGGACAGTGAAGGTAAGGTAGCAAACTCTTCTTAACTGAGCTGGAGGTAAAGATGTATGCTAGCAGTGTCCTGGTATGAAAAAGAACAGAGTAAAGGTTGGCAAGTGCCCAACCGATCTTTGTTGAAGGTAGGTCTCCATTGTGACTGTGGGTGCACAGTAGGACTTAGTCGGAGGTGCACAGTAAGCTATGGTGGCATTGGCAAGATACCATGGGTGGTGATGGGTGCAGATGTCTCTATGCCCCCCGGCCAAATTAGGTCTGACACAGGGATGCACAATGTCACTGAACCTTTGGTGCTGGTGTAGATAGATCCAAGGACTGCTGCTGAAGTGATGCTGAATCACTATATCTCTGTGCAGCTATGAGCAGAACAGCAGCACCTGACCAACCATTTAGATATCCGCGGGTCCACCAGTTACAGTCAAATTTATAGATTATCCCAGAATCCCCTGTTGTTTTAGATTGCAAGGATTTACAATATAGTTCCAAAATGGCTACAAGATTCAGTGAATACTAATTGCAGAACTCCATGTCCCAAGATCCTCTACTATAAGGCAGGAAGAGGGATCTCCTTCTAGAGCAGTGGTTCTCAACCTGTGGGTCGCGACCCCTTTGGGGGTCGAAAGACCCTTTCATAGGGGTCACCTAAGACTATCGGAAAACACATATTTCCGATGTGTAGAAAGCAGCTACTGTGTTGAAAGCAGCTACAGTGTTGAAAGCAGCTACAGTGTTGAAAGCAGCTACTGTGTAGAAAGCAGCTACTGTGTTGAAAGCAGCAGTATTGAAGGTAAAATGACACTTCATGAATTATAATTACTGGGTAAATAATTTTATGGTTGGGGGTCACCACAACATGAGGAACTGTATTAAAGGGTCGCGGCATTAGGAAGGTTGAGAACCACTGCTCTAGAGACTGGAGATGATGCAATGACCTTGTTCCTGAACATAAGGGGGTTTCATTTTGGTAATCTCTCCTCCATTTCCTAGTAGCCCGAACCTGGCTACGTTAAACAAGAATTTTCTCCCATGGGACTCCCAATGCAGCAACACAGTATCTATCATAAAATCAAATGTTTATTGTACAAAAAATAAAACGTTAACATGTGCATTTATCTCTAGTAATAATATCACATGGCATCAAGAAAACCCTGAAAAGTAGGGCAGAGAAGAACTGTAAGTTTAGTTCTGCTGATGGTTCCCCAACGCGTTTCAATTGAGCCTTACAATCTTCATCAGGGGGTAACAGGGGTAATAGTTCTACAAAACAATATAAAACAATGACGGCCTGGTGCACCTGCCTACATGAGATTAACACAGATATTCCACGCAGAATGGCCCTGTCTGGCAGGACTTTTCTCATATATGTAACACTTACAGACCTTATCCTTCCCCAGTCTGTGGTTGAACAATGAAAGTAAACAGGATGATGAGCTCATCTCTCTATCACTCTGCTCTCTCCTCCAGCATGTTCCATGTTAGCCCCGCAGAAAAAACGATTGCACCGCTGAGCCCTCTCCCAGTCTGAGCTCTACTGTACAGGGATAGCAAATCAAATTCAAACACTTTGCTGTTTGCAGCTTTAATACACTTAATTATATATTCACGAATAGAAAGCTGTTTACATTTGCAGCATTTATAAATAAGTGAAGTCAAGTTTTTATTTTACTAGGATTTATCAAATCTACTGCAGCCAGTCCCAGCAAGACATTCAAAGAACTTCTGGGTACTGTAGGACTGGAGCTTCTCATTATAGGTTTCTGTGCTATTGCTGTTCTTTCATGTGTGTTTGTACCAAGCTCTATGCAAAGATGGAGCATGACCAACTGTCATGTACCTGAAGGGAGACTGAAATGACGAGGTTGGCCTCACTTGTGTCACTAGCCCTGACCCCGCTGATGTTGGAACAGAGGGAGTCTAGGACCCAGGGGAACAAGAGTGCCAGTAGTTGTTGTTTGCAGCTCTTGCAGATGAAGACCTTGGAAGGCTGCTGATCCTCTGATTTTGGCACAGTAGTAGTAGGCAGAGCAGGTTTTGCAGATTGCCAGGCGTGCACCGGAGCAAGGCAGGTAGTGAGGACAAGAGACAGGAGCAATGTCATGGAATAGCCAGGGTCATCAACAGTCGGGCAGCGCGGTACAGAATCAGAAGGAAAAGCCAAGGTCAGGAGCAGAGCCGAAGTCAGGAACCAGTATCAGGAGAGCAATCAGAGTCAGGTGAGGAGCAAGCCGGGTCAGCAACAATGGAATCACACAGGAACAAGCAGGACGCGGGGGATCTGAAGACCAGTCAGCACTGAACATGAGCAGAGGCACTCTTTAAATAGGCCGTCTGGTGCCAATCTTCGCTGTGCAATTCTTTTGCGGGAATTCCTATGCGCATGCACATTTCTGAAAGCGATTCTTCTTTGCCAGAAATCCCTTACACCAACCCTCCAAGGCCATTCAGAAAAAAAATAATACTAATGATAAAAAGTCACTTTTTATAATAAAAAACAATGCATTTAACTAGAGTGGAAGCACAAAATGAATATCGGAAAGTATGCCTTTAAATAACCTGCCTCTAATCGTCGATGGTGCATCATTAAAATATTCTGAAATCCCTAGAAAAGATCTTACTGATGAAAAAGATACTGCTTACGAGCAGATTTTTATGAAAATATGTCATAATTACCAAAGTGCAACTCGAGTAATTACAGAAGCAGGCAAATGCAAATAGTTGCCTAATAATGCATGCAAAATGATGGGCCACATATCACCCTAGCGGTACAATGTGTCCTCGGGTGTATAATCAGTTACACTGCAGTAAACAGGCTCCATTTTGGATTCTCATCAGCCTGCAGTGAATGTATCAGCACCTCCAGAATAATAATGCTGCCTTGAAGATAAAAAGGCTTTTCTACTGTTATGTAAAGCCGGACCCCTGCTTGATGCCAGGTGGAGTAGCTTCAATAAAATTGTAGATCATGGCCAAATTCTGCACCCATCCCACCCCAGCATAATTCCATATGACCCCAGCCCTCACCCTCTATAGTATCAGACACTTTTAACCCCACACAGGGGTGCCAAGAAATATCAAGGCTCAAGGCAGAGACAAGCTATCCAAGGCTCCTGCTTTGCTTGAAAAACATTCAGTTAGGATCCAATAGGACCAAATAAGCAGTTGGTCTGAGTATCTTGAAGCATGAAAAAAGCCTGGCTTCTCTCTTTGTAGGCCTCGTTCCACCCACAACATTTAAAGGAAGACAAAGGTTTTAAAAGGAAATGCTCTGGAATTGCAATAAAATAAAGGTGTTTGCATACTTGCAAAATGATTTGCATTTTGGCTTTCTTAATATGTTTACTAGCTGCTGTGAAGGCTAAGAAGACCTTTCTTATTATTATTATACAGTATTTATAAAGCGCCAATAGTTAGCTCAGCGCTGTACATTACAAAGGGGGACAGAACATGTGACAGAAACATACCAATACAATGCAAAACATGAGGGGATCGAGGGCCCTGCTCTTTCGAGCTTACAATCTAGGAGGGAGGGGATGGTGCTACAGGAGGAGATAGCTGTGGGGGATGGAGTGGTAGGCAGAGTGGAGGAGGTCGGTCAAGTTAGCAGGGGGTGGGGTAGGCTTCCCTGAAGAGATGGGTTTTCAGGGTGCGCCTAAAGGAGAGGAGAGTAGGTGATAATCTGATGGGTTGGGGCAGGGAGTTCCAGAGGATGGGTGACACCCTGGAGAAGTCCTGGAGGTGGGCATGGGAGGAGGAGACCAGGGAACTAGAGAGAAGGAGGTCTTGTGAGGAGCGGAGTGTGCGTGCTGGGTGGTACTTGGATATTAGGTTGGTGATGTAGTTTGGGGCAGTATGGTGGACAGCTTTGTACGTCAGTGTTAGGGTTTTCAATTTGATCCGTTGCGCAATCGGAAGAAAGTGGAGGGATTGGCAGAGGGGGGTGGCGGAGATGGAGCGGTTGGAAAGGTGAATGAGTCTGGCAGCCGGATTCAGGATCGACTGAAGCGGGGATAGCCAGCGGCGAGGCAGGCCAGTGAGGAGGGAGTTGCAGTAGTCGAGTCGTGATATGATGAGGGAGTGGATGAGCTGTTTCTGGGGTTAGGAACGTGCGTATTTTGGCGATGTTGCGGAGGTGGAGTCTGCACGAGTTAAGATTGGACTTGGTGTCATTCTGGACTCCAACCTATCCTTCCAGCCCCAAGTACTCTGGCCTGCGGGGCGGGTTTGATGGTGGCGTTGTTGGATGTGATGGAGAAGTCAATGGGGGGTGGTGTCCGGGCTGGGGGGAAGACAAGAACTCGGTTTTGGAGAGGTTCAGTTTAAGGAAGTGGAGCGACATCCAGTCTGATATGTCGCTCAGTAGGTGTGTGATTCGGGTGGAGACCGAGGGGGTGAGGTGGGGGGTTGAGAGATAGATTTGTGTGTCGTCGGCATAGAGGTAGTTGAAGCCGTGAGAGTGTATGAGTTGGCCAAGGCCTTGTAAGCAGAGTGTCAGGACTTGGATCACCTGCTGGTAGCACTGTGGTTCCCAGAGTGGAAGGTTGTTGTGCGGGGTCCACCAACGGGTGTCTCCCCAACCCGCAGATCCAGGTAATTAGTCCTCACCTAATTATGGCTGCTGGGAGGGTATTTAATTCCTTTACATTTTCCCTGTCAATATCAAAAAAGTTCAGCTCAGCTCAAAACTGTTTATGTAACTTAACAGAAAAAAAAAACAAACTAAATAACACATGCCAATAATTATAAATAAATGAATAAAGCCTTCAATATGAACTTCATATACAGTTGATAACAAATGATACATTTTATAATGATATAAACAGATTCAAAATTAATTAATGTCCCAAAATCTCTTGTGCAAAATTCCTTTGTTCAAAAAAACGTGCTTTGTGACATGCATGTTTATTTATTTATTACAGATACTTATATAGAGCCATCAATTTACACAGCGCTTTACATATATATTGCACATTCACATCAGTCCCTAACCCTCAAGGGGTGTACAATCTAAGGTCACTAACTTACATTCACATACTAGTACCAATTTAGACAAGAACCAATTAACCTACCAGCATGTCTTTGGAGTGTGTGAGGAAACTGAAGTACCCGGAGGAAACCCATGCAGGCACAGGGAGAACATGCAAACTCCAGGCAGGTGGTGCCGTGGCTGGGATTCGAACCAACGACCCAAGTACTGCCAGGTGGAAGTACTAACCATTAAGCCACTGTGCTGCCCACATATGAAATGAATGCTCCATAAACACTTGCAGATGTGCTCCACCACAGTGAACCATCACCTCTTAACGCTGCCGCTTACCTCAGAAACAGACCGAGAGAAAGGTAAGGCCATGATGACGTCAAGTGGCCCCACCCACTGATGCATTTCATCCCGTGATCAGTGACTTAATCCTAGGAAAAGGTCCTGACATCCAGAAATATTTATACACGCTCATTGTTCTTTTTCCATTTGTCAATTTTCCTTCTGCGTCAGTGTTTTGCCCTTTTAGCTAGATACAACTTGCTATTGATCCTGAACCTGATTCCTGCCTGACCCTGCTCCTGCCTTGTACCTGTAACGTGCCCTGTAGTCTAATTTCTGCTTCCCTTGTTCCTGATCCCAGTCCTGGTTCCCCCATTCCTTGTATCTGCAGTATTATACTGTTTATCTGTGATCCTCATTTTGTATATATTGTATTATAATGAGGTTGTTGGGTATTTTGTCTCTAGGTTTATGGTTCACTTGTATCTTCATTTGCTGTGTTTCTGGTGTTTGGATGGATTTAATTTCACTGTTAATAGTGGTAGTAAAGTCAGTTTTTTTCACCTGTACCTAAGGGCACAGTAAGCCTATAAGAAGGCTTACCTGTAGGCCAGTCATTCTTAACCAGGGTTCCTCCATAGGTGCCTACGGGTTCCTTGAGCTGTGGCTGATTGACCTCCCATTTATGCATGCTGATTGACCTCCCTGTGTATGCATGTATATGTGTCTGTGTGTATGTACATGTGTTTGCGTGTATGTGTGTGTGTGTGTGTACTCCAAAAGATAAACGAACGAAACTAGCGCTCCAGTCTTTATACAACCAAGGAGATACCAAAATGCCAACCGAAGAGGTGCTGCCCTTCTAAGATCGGGAAATCTGACCACTAGTGGAAAAGAACAGACAAGGGCGCACTCTCATCGTGCATTACCATGTTAGAACACGTGTTTATTGAATAAAAAGAGGATATATACTCACAAACCAACGTGATTAAAAGCAGTAAAAGTGGTCCACAAAGACGCTCACAATACATCTGTGTCTAATGATGCGGATAAACTGACGCGTTTCGGGAGCTGAACCCCCTTCCTCAGAGCTCAATAGTCCCCCCTAGCAACAATAGATCTCCTAGCAGCCAGTATCAATAGTCCCCCAGAATCCAGCAACTTTACACCCCTCCCTCAACAGTAGATCCCGTCCAGCAATACTTGACTCCCTAGCAACAATAGATCCCCCAACAGTAACAATGGACTTTCTCAGCAACAATAAACCAACCACACAATTAGATCCCCACAGCAAAAATGGATTTCCCTCAACAAAATACTACTAGCAACAATAGATACACCCCGGGTAACAATAGACCTACTCCAGCAAAAATAGATCTCCCAGCATCCATTATCAATAGACCTTCAGAACCTAGCAACTATAGACCCTCCCTCATCAATAGATCCCTTCCAGAAATAATTTCTGCAGCAACTTACCCCCCCCCCCCCTACATACACACACACAGCAACGGCAGATCCCACAACAGCAACAATAGACCTTCCATAACAATAGTTGACTTTCCAGCACACCCCAGTACCCTTTGCCATTACATAATTCAGCTCTGGAGGTGCTGGTCCTGCACAGTCTTGCGACCACTGTGATTGGCTGTCACAGTAGTCAGTCTCATCAGCTTCAGATCATTACTAGAGACTGTCAGCTGTCTATGACAGCTTGGTCACTGTGCTGGGAGCATGCAGTGAACACTCTTTCAGTACAAAACTCATGGATGCATGTGTGTGCAGACAGGGATATCTTTAGCGGGAATGCTGGGGAATGCAGTTCTGGTACCACCTGGCAAGGGATGCTGGGTGTGCTGAAGGATCTATTGTTGCTGGCTGCTGGGGGATCTATTGTCAGTGAAGGAGTTCTATGTTTGTGTGTTAGTCTATTGTTTCTGGGGAGGTCTAGTGTTGCTGGTGGGGGATATATTGTTGATGGAGGTCAATTGTTGCTGGAAATGATCTACTGTTGAGGGATGGGTCTGTTTTCTATTATTGCTGGCTGTTGGAGAGTTTATTGATGCTGGCTGCTGGGGAATCTGTTGCAGTTTCTTGGGGTCTATTGTTGCTGGGGTGGTATTTTGTTTTGGGGGTTCATTGTTGCAGGAGGGTCTATTGTTGCTCGGAGATTTATTGTTTCTGGCTGCAGGGGATCTATTGTACTGCTTTTCTTGTTATCACTAACAAATTCTATACAGATTATTTATCACCACAAAATTATACTTGGCTCTGTATTCTCTAAAAAGGAGGGGTACTGGGAGGTGGGTAGGGGGTGGAACCAAGTGACGGTGCTCAGAGGTGGGTAGGGGGCGGGGACAAGAAGTGACTCAGAAGGGGCTATACTGGGAGGTGGGTATGGAGTGGAACCAAGTGACGGTGCTCAGAGGTGGGTAGGGGGCGGGGACAAGAAGTGACTCAGAAGGGGTTATACTGGGAGATGGGTATGGAGTGGAAACAAGTGATGGTGCTCAGAGGTGGGTAGGGGGCGGGGACAAGTAGTGACTCAGAAGGGGCTATACTGGGAGGTGGGTATGGAGCGGAACCAAGTGATGGTGCTCAGAGGTGGGTAGGGGACAGGGACAAGAAGTGACTCAGAAGGGGCTATACTGGGAGGTGGGTATGGAGTGGAACCAAGTGATGGTGCTCAGAGGTGGGTAGGGGGCAGGGACATGAAGTGACTCAGAAGTGGCTGTACTGGAAGGTGGGTAGGGGGAGGAACCAAGGGATGGTGCTTAGAGGTGAGGGGGGGGGGAACAAGAGGTGATTTGGAAGACGGGAGTACCGACACCTATTCTCTGAGAAAAAAAGCCCTGGTTTCTTGTAATTGTTGAAGAGATGGCATTGAGGGTGGTAGGAAGGGAGGAGTTCCTGCGGCTATTTTATGAAAAAAAAGCCCACCCTCTTTGCTGATGCCTATACTGTATGCCTGGGCAGCAAGAGGTTAAGGTCCTTGTTCAGGGACTTCCTGTTATTGGATGACAGTTTTTCTCCTAGGTTTTAAACATGTCATATGCATTCCTGGTGGGAATACACTAGTAGCCCCCCATTCCAACAACAAGTGCCCACCCTGGGACCCCTCGGGGCTGGACCCTGGGGATCTGCCACTCCTGCCCCTACTCCTACCAGCCCTGGAATAGAATAAACGTACAAGGCTTAGTGTTACCAAGGAATCCACCGGCTTGGCAAGCATTGTTTGACATTTGTGGGTAGCCATATTCCCACAACAAAGCCACAACATACAGATGCTGTTTTTCATTCTTACCATTTTTTTTTCTCTGAAAGCTAGAGAAAAAAATGAATAACATCGGAGAATGATCTAACTGTCATTGCAGGCATATGAATTAATAGAAATGCGAGTGGACATCTCCGTTAAACAAAAGTTGCGCACGTGTCACGCTCTAAGCCGTGATATGTTATAATGTACGCTGGCTGCAGATAATGGAAAATACCGTACACATCTCACAGTCCAATAAGTGCCCAATCAATTCAAATTAAATATTAAATCTCAACAAACGCCAAACGTTTTATCTTAGTCACACAGATTTATGTCTGATTGTGGCAGGAGTAATGATTATCGATCCACAGGCCCATTTAAAAACCTGGTCAAAAACTATAGATGGGATAGAACCCGTAGCAACGAATTTAGCTTATTGGACTTAATCAATAACAGAATGCAATGAGGATGATGAGCAAAGCGCATTGACTGCTAGCAACCTGGTCCCTGCAACTGGATTACTGTGGTCAGTTCAGTTAAAGAGGATATATAAACTGATGCTAATGTAAAGCTATGCTTACAGGCTCAATGGATTAATAAAGAAGGGCTGAGGGACGTATCAGTGCAGATAGATCTCAATGAAAGATAGGTACCAACCCCCTCCCCTTCAAAGTGGGTTTAAGCAGGGGCAGGGGCGGACTGACCATTTGGAAACTCGGGCACTGCCAGATGGCCCTGGGTCAGTAGGGGGCCCCATGAGATGCCCCTGGTACAGTTGCAAGAAAAAGTATGTGAACCCCTTGGGATTATGTGGAGTTTTGCATGAATTGGGCATAAAATGTGCTCTGAACGTCATCTGAGTCACAACAATAGAAGAACACAGTCTGCTGAACATAATACTACACAAACATTAGATGTTGCCATGGTTTAATTGCACATAACATGTAAACATTCACAGTGCAGGGAGGAAAAAGTATGTGATGCCCTAGCTTAATGACTTCTCCCAGAGCTAATTGGAGCCAGGAGTGAGCCAACCTTGACTCCAATCAGTGTGATGATATTGGATGTGTTGCTGACAGCTGTCCTGCCCTTAAAAAAACACACACCTGTTTTGGGTTTACTGGTTTCAAGAAGCACTGTCTGATGTGAACCATGCCTCACAGAAAAGAGCTCTCAGAAGACCTACAATCAAGAATTGTTGACTTGCATGAAGCTGGAAAGGGTTACAAAAATATCTCCAAAAGCCTTGATGTTCATGTGTCCACGGTAAGACAGACTGTCTACAAATGGAGAAAGTTTAGCACTGTTGCTACTCTCCCTAGGCGTGGTCGTCCTGTAAAAATGACTGCAAGAGCACAACGCAGAATGCTGCATGACGTAAAGAAGAATCCCAGAGTGTCAGCTAAAGACCTACAGAAATCTCTGGCACATACTAACATTTTTGTTGACACATCTACAATAAGGAAAACATTAAACAAGAATGGAGTACATGGGAGGACACCACGGAGGAAGCCATTGCTGTCCAAAAAGAATATTGCAGCACGTTTGGAGTTTGCAAAAGAGCACCTGGATGTTCCACAGCACTACTGGCAAAATATACTGTGGACAGATGAAACCAAGATTGAGTTGTTTGGGAAGAACACAAAACACTATGTGTTCACATACTTTTTCTTGCAACTGTACCTTTTTCATAGGTTTTTTTGAGTTTGGGCAAAGACTCAGGGGCCCCATGATCCCCTATTGCCCGGGGCCCCATGAGTTGTCAGTCTGCCCCTGAGCAGGGGTCTCCAAACTTTCTAAACAAAGGGACAGTTTACTGTCCTTCAGACTTCAGGGGGCCCAACTGTGGCCATTGGGAATAGAAAACGCCCCGATGTTGGTGAGAATAGACAACGCTCCGTCTTTTGTGTCAGTGGGAGGGATAGTGCCCCATTTTTGGTGTCAGTGGGAAGAATTGCAACCCATTGTTGGTGTCATTGAGAGGAATTGTACCCTATAGTTGGTGTCATTGGGAGAAATTGTGCCCCATTATTGGTGTCATTGGAAGGCATTGTTAGTTGGTATCAGTGGGGGGAATTATGCCTCATTGTCGGAATCAGTGAATGAAATAGTACCCTGAGAGCTGGGAAAAAGCAAGTAAAGGGCCGCAGTTTGGAGACCACTGGGTTAAAGTATTAGTTCACTTTTACAGTTCACTTTAAAAAAAAAAAAAACTCCCCCTCCCTCTTCAAAGTAGGTTTTAAATGGTTTAAGCAGAGGTCTCCAAACTTTCTAAACAAAGCGACAGTTTACTGTCTTTCAGGGGGCCGAACTGTGGCCATTGGGAATAGAAAACGCCCCAACATTGGTGAGAATAGACAATGCCCCATCTTTTGTGTCAGTGGGAGGGATAGTGCCCCATTTTGGGTGTCAGTGGGAAGAATTGCCAACCATTGTTGGTGTTATTGAGAGAAATTGTACCCTATAGTTGGTATCATTGGGAGAAATTGTGCCCCATCATTGATATCATTGGAAAGAATTGTTGATGTCAGTGGGGGGAATTATGCCTCATTGTTGGTATCAGTGGATGAAATAGTGCCCTGAGGGCTGGGAAAAAAGCAAGCAAAGGGCCGCTTTCCGGGCCACAGTTTGGAGACCACTGGGTAAAAGTGTTCACTTTTACAGTTCACTTTTTAAAAAACATGTAAAGGTGAACTGACACTGTGCACCCTCCCAATCCCCTAGTCCCCACTGTACTTACCTTTGGGCTGCTGAGCTTTCTATATCCCCTACAGCCAGCCCAGTGGTCTGGGGATTCGGAATCCCTGCTCTTCTCAGTCTTCTCTGTGCAGCGCTTCTAGGAAAGACCAGATTAATTCTGATTGGTCAGCACCATCACAGTGAATTACTCTGGTCCGTCCTAGAAGCGCTGCATGGAGAAGAAGGAGAAAGCAGGGGTTTAAAATTCCCAGACCACTGATCTGGCTGTTGTCAGTGGTGTATTTAGGTTTGGTGCTGCCCTAGGCAATGCAAAAATTGGCGCCCCCCCCCCCCCCGCAGAAAGAGCCAGACATTGACCAAGAACCCCCCTGCCCTCCACCCGAGTCTTCCACTACCACTGCCCCTCATACACCAGCCACCATCCCCCATGGCGAGAGAAAGACACTCACCTTCACATCTCCGGACATCCCCAGGAATGAGAGTTGGGCTGTGCATACACCGTCATGAAACCCACAGCATCTCTCGGAACCCACCAGGTCCCCATGCCGCGTGTGTCCCTTCTTCCGTCCCTTCTTCCAAGGGGCAGTGCTGCCCCCCCTGAAAAATGCCGCCCTAGGAAAATGTCTTGTTTGCCTTGTGGTAAATGGACCCCAGGCTGTGGTTACACTGAAAGCCTAGCAGCCCTAGCAACGACAGTCACTAAAGTCATTTACGTCAACTGTTACCCCTCTGCACACAGAAATAATAGCTGCCACCACACGTTTTAATGGAAACAAACACGCTTCGCATCATCCAACCTTTAACCGCTTCCCGACCGCCCTATAGCGGAACTACTGCTACAGGGCGGCAGGGCCATGTAAAATCGTGTATATATACACATGATTTTGTATTTCCGGGTAGTGGGCGCATGCACGCGCACTGTCCTACTGCCATTGACAGCTACAGCTGTCGGTCACCGGGTCCCGGCCGAAGATTCCCCACCGGCACCTGACGATCACCAAGGAACATGGACAGGGGAGAGGTCTGAATGTAAACAATGCAGATCTCTCCCCTCTCAGCACCAGCATGCTGCTTTGTATTGCTCTGAATAGCAGAGCAATACAAAACAGCGTGCTTACATAGTAAAGCACACACAGTTAACCCTTTAATTGCCCCAGATGTTAATCCCTTCCTGCCCAGTGTCATTAGTACAGTGTCTGTGCTTTTTATTAGCACTGATCACTGTATTGGTGGAAGTTAGTCAGTCCCCCCCCCCCCCGTCAAAATGCCCGCTGCAGTTCCGCTATAAGTTGTTGATCGCCGCCATTACTAGTATAAAAAAATTAAATTCCAGTATATGTACCTCCACTTGTAGATGCTATGACTTTCACGTAAACCAATTAACTGCTTAAGGACTGCCCTATAGCAGATATACTGCTACAGGGTGGCACCTGTGTCAAAATCACACACATATATATATATATATATATATATATGTGTGATTTTGCATTTACGGGTAGGGGGCGTGTGTGCCACGGATGTCAATCACTGGGTCCTGGCAGGTAATTACTCGCTGGCCCCCCTGTGATTACCGACAATCACCGACGGGGAGGAAGACTGTTTTGTTTACAGTCTTCCTCCCTTTCAGCTCGAGCACACTGCTCAGGTTGGCTGCCATCCCGATCAATGTGCTTACAGTAAATCACCCCCCCAGCCCTCTATTAAAACACTCCCAGCACATAGTTAACCCTTTGATCACCCCTCACATTAACCCCTTCCTGCCCAGTGCCATTAGTACAGTGTCAATGCTTTTTTTTTTAGCACTGATCACTGTATTGGTGTCACTGGGGATGTCAGTGTCACCAAGTCAGTTCCTTCTCAGTGTCAGAATGTCCGGCAGTAGTACCGCTAGTAGTATTATGTTCAGTAAGATAGCATTGGTATGCCTGGTCTACTAGTGATGATGGATATCCTTTTTCAAGGAATTTTCTGGCAAAGGTTACACTTTGGGTTTTATAATCAGTCAGTAAGGTACAATTGTGCTTTAGCCTACAAAACTGGCTTTTCTGAATATTTGTAGCCAACGTGGATGATGACAGCTCTTGTAATGGAGAAATGAATTACCTGCTGTGAGCTTGGTATAATTTCGGGCATATACAGTCATGGCCGAAATTGTTGGCACCCTTGATATTTTTCCTGAAAATCAAGTATTTCACACAAAAAAGGTATTGCATTAACACATGTTTTGCTATACACATGTTTATTCCCTTTGTATGTATTGGAACAAATATAAAACAGAGGCAGAAAAGCAAATATGACATAATGTCACACAAAACCCCAAAAATGGGCTGGACAAAAGTATTGGCACCCTTAACTTAATATTTGGTTGCACACCCTTTGGAAAACATAACTGAAATCAGTCGCTTCCTATAACCATCAATAAGCTTCTGACACCTCTCACCCGGAATTTTGGACCACTCTTCCTTTGCAAACAGCTCCAGGTCTCTCTTATTGGAAGGACACCTTTTCCCAACAGCAATTTTAAGATCTCTCCACAGGTGTTCAATGGGATTTAGATCTGGGCTCATTGCTGGCCACTTCAGAACTCTCCAGCGCTTCTTTGCCATCCATTTCTGAGTGCTTTTTGACGTATGTTTGGGGTCATTGTCCTGCTGGAAGACCCAGGATCTTGGACGCAAACCCAGCTTTCTGACACTGGGCCCTACAGTGCGACCCAAAATCCTTTGGTAATCCTCAGATTTCATGATGCCTTGCACACAGTCAAGGCACCCAGTGCCAGAGGCAGCAAAACAACCCCAAAACATCATTGAACCTCCACCATATTTTACCGTAGGTACTGTGTTTTGTTCTTTGTAGGCCTCATTCCGTTTTCGGTAAACAGTAGAATGATGTGCTTTACCGAAAAGCTCTATCTTGGTCTCATCTGTCCACAAGACGTTTTCCCAGAAGGCTTTTGGCTTACTCAAGTACATTTTGGCAAACTGTAGTCTTGCTTTTTTATGTCTCTGTGTCAGCAGTGGGGTCCTCCTGGGTCTCCTGCCATAGCGTTTCATTTCATTTAAATGTCGACGGATAGTTCGCGCTGACACTGATGCTCCCTGAGCCTGCAGGACAGCTTGAATGTCTTTGGAACATGTTTGGGGCTGCTTATCCACCATCCGGACTATTCTGCGTTGCAATCTTTCATCAATTTTCCTCATCCGTCCACGACCAGGGAGATTAGCTACAGTGCCATGGGTTGCAAACTTCTTGATAATGTTGCGCACTGTGGACAAAGGCAAATCTAGTTCTCTGGAGATGGACTTGTAACCTTGAGATTGTTGATATTTTGCCACAATTTTGGTTCTCAGGTCCTCAGACAGTTCTCGTCTCCTCTTTCTGTTGTCCATGCTTAGTGTGGCACAGACAGACACACAATGCAAAGGTTAAGTGAACGTCTCTCCTTTTTATCTGCTTTCAGGTGTGATTTCTATATTGCCCACACCTGTTACTTGCCCCAGGTGAGTTTACAGGAGCATCACATGCTTGTAACATTCTTATTTATCCGCAGTTGTGAAAGGGTGCCAATACTTTTGTCCAGCCCATTTTTGGAGGTTTGTGTGACATTATGTCGAATTTGCTTTCTTTCCTCCCTTTTTTTGTTTTGTCCCAATACACACAAAGGGAATAAACATGTGTATAGCAAAACATGTGTTAATGCAATACGTTTCGTGAGAAATACATGATTTCCTGGAGAAATATCAAGGGTGCCAACAATTTCGGCCATGACTGTATCTGGTATTCTGTGTGACACATCTCTAGGTAAGAAGGCTAACATATCCTTGTCTATGACAGACGCGAAGTTGAGTCCCATTTCATTACTGTTACAGTTGGCCACACATTTGATGATGTCGATGGTTCCCCTTCCCAGATGATTATGACATCATCAATGTAGCGGCCATAAAATTAAATATTAGATACATAGGGATTATTGAACCAGATGTACTGAGCCTCCCAGTGTCCTATTGTAAGATTTGCATATGAAGGAAAAACATTTGCCCCCATTCCCATGCATTGAAGTTAAGGATAGAAATCCCCATTTAACAGAAAGTAATTATGAATGAGACAGAATCAGGTGGCCTCTATAATAAACTGAGCCTGCCTGGAGTTGAGGGAGGTGTCTTCCAGTAGTAAGAATTATAGGGCCCTTAGACCTATATTATGGGGTATTAAGGTATATAAAGACATTAAAAGGGACTTGCAGCAAGAGGAGAATTTGACTTATGGTAGCTTTCTTCCAAAAGATATTATTTCCAGATGACCATGTTTTACAGTGCAACAAGCAAAATGTTATTACACAAAATTAAATCATGATTGATAGAGACCAAATATTAAATAATTATATTATTATCATCATCACCTAGGAGATGTAATGTGACCCAACTGACTTCTGGGCATTAGACATGTTTGTTACCTACTTGCTTGCTTTTACTTATATATTTGGGCAGACACATGTTATAAACGTGGTGTTATATCAGGATTTATGAAATACAAAAAGATTTTGGTCCTGGCAGTTAAAAAACACCAGACTAGGACATGCATTGCTTTAAACGATTCCTGGAATATTTTGTAATGACTATTACACAGAGCGCCGTTAAAAGTCTCCATCTTTCCAGATTCATGCTTAACGCTGTTTATGACTGCCAGTTAGCCATTTGCTTTTTTCCAAGAGATATTAATATTTCCAGATGATCATGTTTTTATCCAGATGACCATCCTGGATAAGCAGGATTTATAATAATGTTAGGAATGTTAAAACCTTATGGTAATGGAGTTTTGTGAAATTTATGATGGCCTGTTTTGTGTCTGATGTTAACTTGCTTTGCAGAAGATGGGGTAGTAGACCCAGAAGGCTTGATGATGTATCCCCACGGGGTAGGTTCTTGATGGCTTTGGCTCACTGAAATTGGGCTGAATGATACTGAGTGCAAAGGAGGACATGTGGGGTAGCACTGGACAAGTCTTGCACGGAAAACATCTATTGTTTTATGAACCAGCAAACGCTTGGGGATAGACTCGATGCAGGCTGCAACCACATTAAGAATGTCCTGGAACATGCACACATTGCTGCCCTCAACAGACCGGGGGAATCCAAATATACTGAATGAGGAAAGAACAAAGAGAGGGCGCACAGGCCTAGTGCATTACCATAAAAAATGTTTAATAAAAAATAAAATAGGTGTTGTACTCACAAACGACAATAAAGTCAAGGCACATCATAAAAGAACAGCTGGGTCAACACCGCGCTGAGTAACAGTCTGTAATGGGGAATGTAGACATCCAATAGGTTGATGCGTTTTGAGGACTTGCCTCTTCCTCAGAGCCACTCTGTCAGCAACAGTGGGGCATAGTTCCTGCCAGTTACACCAACAATGGGGCACTATTCCTCTCACTGACACCAATGATGGGGCACTATTCCTCCCACTGACACCAATGATGGGGCACTATTCCTCCCACTGACACCAATGATGGGGCACTATTCCTCCCACTGACACCAATGATGGGGCACTATTCCTCCCACTGACACCAATGATGGGGCACTATTCCTCCCACTGACACCAATGATGGGGCACTATTCCTCCCACTGACACCAATGATGGGGCACTATTCCTACCGCTGACACCAATGATGGGGCACTATTCCTACCGCTGATACCAATAGTGTGACACTATTCCTCCCACTGCCATCAGTCGTGGGGCTTTTTTTACTGCCACTGACACCAGGACTTTTTCTACTCCCGCTGGCCACAGTCCAGCCCCCCTAAAGATTGAAGAACCATAAACTGGCCCTTTCTTTAGAAAGTTTGGAGACCCCTGCTTTAGAACCATTTTAAGCTGGCCATAGATGGACTGAATCTTGGCCGTTTCAGCAGAGATTCAATCCATCTATGAGTAGGATGGTTGTATGGAAGTTGATCCATCAATCGACTTCATTACAACCAGCCTGTAGGATTTTTTACATACAATTGTTGTCTGGGCTATAGCTGCTAGCAGTGATCATTTTGTTCAGCCGGCAGTTAAGGATACCTGCCAGAAAAACACATTACCTCAGCAGAAGACATTCCCCCATCAACACTGACTGTGTTGATGGAGGGAATAAATCATTTTCTTACCTTCCACCTGTGGTGAAAGGAGATAATATTGTGCCATCTATGGCCTGCTGAAGTCACAACTACAACTCTGAAATCAGTAATTTTCCCTCTCCTTGCTCAATCATGTGCACAGTTTTCAGACTTGAATGGCCCATTAAGACTGGCCTACTGCATTATGTGTTGATATTGTGAATTGATACTCAGTATTAATGGGTTGCCTTACTTCAATGTATAACACAGGTTTTATCAGACCTAGAGTAAGTTTACCAACACAGAGCAACTCAACACAAAGATGGTTAACATAAGTGCATTTCAGCTTACTAAAACCCAAATACCTTGTTGGCTCTGGCTACAGGCATCATGCAAATAAATGCCAATGCACCACCACAGCTTTCCAAGGAGCTGCAGTATTTTTGCCGGCACAGTTCAGTTTCGAGCATCAGTTCACAAAAAAGATGCGGAAGAGGAGAAAGTTCAGAGAAGGGCAACCAAACTGAAAAAAGGTGTGGAGGAGCTCAGCTATGAGGTGAGATTAGCTGAACAGAATTTATTCCCTTGGGACAAGGTGATTAAAGTGGTTGTAAAGCTCAAGGTTTTTTATCTTCATGCATTCTGGAATGGCCTCAACCTCAACTAATCCTTGAGAATGCCCCCATTGTCAAAGCATGTGGTCAATGAGGAGCTGAGGATGTTTCCATTCACCTGTACACATTGAGCTTTTGGTGTCCTCATCTCGCATGGCATCACAGAGAACAGCTGCCTTTTAGCAGATACGGGGGTGATGAAATGAATGAGCTGCCATACCCACAACGCGATGCGCAGTAACACATGCACATATGTGAACCTAGGCGAAAGGTTTAATACTTTAACAGGGGCAGACTGACAACTCATGGGGCCCCCGGGCAATAGGGGATCATAGGGCCCCTGTGTCCTTGCCAACACTCAAAGCACACCCAAAAAAAGCCTATAAAAGGTAACTGGGGCATTTGATGGGGCCCCCTACTGACCCCGTCCCTCGGGCAGTGCCTGAGCGCTCGAATGGTCAGTCCGCCCCTGTACTTTAACATTCCTTATCAAATCCGAAGCTAAGACAAAACAACGATTTTGGCTATAGAAACACTTTATTGTGCATTGCAAGAAGATCTTTTTCAAGTTGCTGTGTGTACAAGGAAAGGGAAAGGGCATGTCTGTATGTGGAGGGGGTTATGGAAAGGTCCTACCAAATATACAAAATAAAAAGAAATATAAAACAAAACAGTATTTTTTGTTTTTGCAGCCCAAAAGATATTTCTGACACTAAAACTCCAAAAACTTGAGAGTGATGAAGTGCAGGGGAAGAGCAGGGAACTGGGCGTATTGCCAAAAATGTAACACCGCTCGCAGGTATGTTCAGTCCCTAGGCGGAGACTTCAGAGTCAGCATGCAAAGAGAAAGATTACACTTCTCCTCCATTTTCAGGGAAGGATGACACATTTATACAGCATGCGGAGGGCAGCGAGAACACAGCTTGTGGATATTGTAGAAGGGCTCACCCACATGACGGAGGTGTAGTGGGAATGGAGGCAGAGGCGTCAGATACATTATTCATTGTTGAAAGGAATGTATATTCATGTAGTCATATAAAAATAAAGAGAGAAAAATGATATTCCACGAAGGAGCAATTATACAGCCTCAGGTTGAAAGAGGACCCTCAGGTGGATGATACAGCGAGGTATATTGCTTTTCTCTGATGCATACACAATTCGGAGGAAGAGGGGGGATTGATTTAGAAGACAGACATATTTCTTTAGTCTCTGCAGAAAACAGAGGCTTTAGAGGCAAATCACAGTTTATTCTGTGTTTTTGAGCAGAACAAAAGTTCCAATGCTTTCATTCCATAGGGCAAAAAAAAAATTAGACCTAAACTGGCCACACGGTGCAGTGCACTGGCTTTCTAGATGAAGCCCATCTCTAGGCAAAAATTTATAAAATTACCCCCCATTACTCAAGAAAGTAGGAAAATGAACCACAAAGAAGGATACACACACTCTGAAATCCGGAAGATAGCAGACTCAGGATCCAACAAATGGCCATGGGTTTTATGTATTTATTTAATTATTTGGTTTTGGGATACAGTCCCATTGAAAATGTATCTCCCCAGAAGAGAGACAATAGTAAAAACCTGACATGGTTGGTAACTCTTCCTTGCTGCATTCAAAACTAAAAAGAAAAAAAAGGCTTTAGATGCATTTTAAAGCTGAATTTTAGGTATGGAAGTTTTTACCTAATTACTTTGGTCCAGATGGGACTAATGCAAGTATGTATGTCCCATACCTATAAAGATAGTTGAAAGAAGCACCTTAGTACTAAGTTGATAAGCTGCTATGCACAAATGAGGTACCAATAACCCCTAAAAAGTAATATATATATAAATAAAGTGCAGCGCTTATAAATAAACAAATTGACAAATATTGGATCCAATAAAATAAATAACAAGTCCTGCAAATCAATATAAGAGTATAGGTGCTCAGGTGTCTTTAACGATCCCGGTATCCGTGTGAATATATGATAAAGCAATGCGCACTCACCGGACGCGCATAAAGTATGCGCCTTTGTATATAAATAATTCAGGTGTCATCCGGTAATGGGTGGTCGTCCCTCTACTGTGTATGAGGCTGTTGGTCCTCTCCTACTGGGGGACCCCCTGATGATTAATGATGAGTGGTATCCCTCTGGTTTGACCAGGGTCCCTTCAGTACATCCAGGAGTATGTCTGTGAATTAAAATGCTCCCCCAAGGGGTAACAAAGGTACTCCCATAGTGTAGTAGTTGGTAAAAACGAGATTTATTAAAGGTACATCAGGTGCATCAAATCGTTGCAGACAGTTATCAGTGCATAACTAACCGCCTGGAATATTAAGATGGCCGCCAGAGCTCCGCGTTGCTCTGGCGGCGTGACTTCACGGCGTGGTGTGGCTCCTCCTTACGCGTATCGTGCTCCGGCACGTCTTCAGAGGGGGGTTGCCAAAAACGTATGTAAATGTATGTCCCATACCCCTTTCCTATGGGATCCTGGGGGGCAACCCATTCGGCAATCAGTCCTTATTCAAGCAATGACTTTGAGTGCTGGCTTTTTCCTATCTATTATATAGTATTAGATCCTATCAGAAGTTACACTGCCTGTGCACCCGGTTCACAGAAATGTGGATGATTGGAGGTTGCAGGGCCGTTCCACTTGTTGGAGTTCTCTGAATGGCACCTTTGCCAAATGAACAATCATCTGTATTCAGTAGGCAGCAGGGCAGCTACTCAACATGGGAATCAGAAGAGTAGTGGAAATCACTGTAGTAGCTTTTTCCCATTTCTTACATGCCATTCAGAGAATACTTTCCATTTTTTCAATGAATGCTCAGCATTGGATGAGGTGGAGATTATGACATCAACACCCCACCTCTCCACCTCGCCCAATCACAAAACACTTTGCATTTATTGAAAAAATGCAAAGTGCTCTGCGAACAGCGCCCATGCCGAGTGGTGCTTACTACAGTGATTTTCATATTTCGGGGGGATCCCACAGGTATGGCACATACATATTTACATTGGTGCAAGCTGGAATAATGTAATTACATAAAAATTGTCAAGCATAAACTTCAGTTTTAGGTAAATAACACGCAACTTGAACCTCGAGTCCAGCTAATTGTATTTTAAAAAAAGATTTAAACCATGTAAATAAATGCTGAGAATAAATTCACCTCCAGCAGCAGTATGTGGTTTGTCCCAACCACTGTAAATGTGCTGGACAGCTTGGCCTACAGAGGTGCAGAATATTATAAACAAAGGCATGTGAAATAAAAAGGGTATTCATATACTGAATACTATCTTTACATATATTAACCACATACAGTTAGTAGAATACAATATTTTTCACGTTAGTGCTCCTTTAAGTTGGAGACCACAGATGCCCCATTCCCTGCCACAGCCTACATCAACCCGATCACCACTTGCCCATCTGTTAGAAAGACTCAGCTCATTCATGAAATTACTTCTGTTTACTCATGCTTTTCCATTTCCTTCTGCAACATTTTTTCTGACATACAGGTCCCTGACGGCAGCATATTAATTAGTCAGATCCTGAACTTGGTCTCCTTTCATACTTGGCCATAATACCAGCATTTTCTCAAAGATGAAAAATGAAGGAGATGACGTCAGTCATTCCACAGTTATCCAAAATGACACATCCAGCTTCATTATTCAAAGGTCTTAGTGGGTGACACATGTTCCAAAATCAACTACAAGGGCCAAGTCATAGAAGTGCATACATTGTACTGCTGTGCATAAAGTAACCATTGATCGGTCTTCATAACCTTGAGAGATGGTTGAGCATTTCAGGATAGCATTCTGTCATGTGGCAAAAACACGAGTTAATTTATATGTGCATAAATCGTGAAAGCTGCTATGAACAATAAATGTAATCACCCATCAACAAAAAATGAAAATCTACATAAAACTGATACCAAAAATAATTCCCCCTGATGAAGTCACGTGACCCTGTGACGAAGTGCGTAGGACTAAGCTGGGTGACTTCATCGTGCATAGGAGGAGGAGAAGGCTCAATGTTTATGAACCAAACTGAATGCTAAAGAGATTGCATTGATACATACAGTATGCATGAGATTTTTGGGTGCTTGCAGGCACCCTGTCAATGTGAGTTGTATACTGTATGGGGATGAGTAAAAAAAAAGCATATAGAGGTGAAGCACTATGTTGTGCTTTCTCTTGTATGTGGCTGAGTGGAGAGGGAAAGAGAAGAGAAACAGACTTGGAAGATCTTAAAGGGGAAGTATCCTGAGTGTTTTGGATCACAATTTTGTCCAGAAGGAGGTGTTCAGCCATGAAAAGATCACTAGATGTGGCATGGAGTACATAAAGTCTACTTTTAAAGAGGACACAAGCTTACTTTAACCTAACATCTTATGTAGGTCAAAAATCCCAGGTGAGAGCATATCTGGTGAAAGGGCACGCACAGTGGTGTGGAAGAGTGGAAATATGTACTCATTTAGTGAACATTTTTAAAAAGGAGCACAACAAGTTCATTTCAGAAATACTTTATTATTATTATTATTATTATTATTATACAGTATTTATAAAGTGCCAATAGTTCGCTCAGCGCTGTACATTACAAAGGGGAACAGAACAATACCAATACAATGCAAAACATGAGGGAATTGAGGGCCCTGCTTTTTCGAGCTTACAATCTAGGAGGGAGGGGATGGTGGTACAGGAGGAGAAAGCTGTGGGGGATGGAGTGGTCGGAAGAGTGGAGGAGGTCGGCAAGTTAGCAGGGGGTGGGGTAGTCTTCCCTGAAGAGATGGGTTTTCAGGGTGCGCCTAAAGGAGAGGAGAGTAGGTGATAATCTGATGGATTGGGGCAGGGAGTTCCAGAGGATGGGTGACACCTTGGAGAAGTCCTGGAGGCGGGCATGGGAGGAGGAGACCAGGGAACTAGAGAGAAGGAGGTCTTGTGAGGAGCGGAGTGTGCGTGCTGGGCGGTACTTGGATATTAGGTCAGTGATGTAGTTCGGGGCAGTATAGTGGACAGCTTTGTACGTCAGCGTTAGGATTTTGAATTTGATCTTTAGAAAGGACTTTATTATTAAATGTGGGACACTTTATTGTCCATGGTGTTTTATGTAAAGAGTTAAGAGTGTTTATGTAAAAGGCGCTACACCCTATATTTGATTTATATTACTGGTTAATTTATGAAATGAAGGCCTCTCTGCTTCTCATGTTTGGGTAAACTATTCTATAAAATGTGAAGTCCTAAAATTAGTTTTTGTACAGTTCTTTTCTAGATCTCAGAAATGGCTGAATGATGTAGAACATAGTGATTGTGCCAAACGGATGGCAATCAACCTCCTAGATATGGTTACTTGTTAATCAACCCATTAAGAGATTTAGGGCTAAGGGCTGGTATACCTACAGAAATGACAGCATGTTTTCTTCATACGATTACTCCTTTGCTGGAACCTCTGTAGGCTTCTTTTAGCTATTGGACAGAAGATCTGAACTGGCAGGACCAATGTTTCTTACAGAGAACTCAAAGACAAAAAGATAAAGGTCTACGGCCTATTGGCTATCCTTTTTCATAAACCAAGCCAAACTATTTAAAAAATAAAACAAAATGCACTTATCCTTACTGCCTGCCAAATATCCCTCCCCCACTACCCAAACAAAAATAACCAGTCCCAATGTATAATTAACTTCATCCCATTGCTGTGACCTGCCAGGAGGAGGTCCCATGGAAGTTTGTGTGGATCAACTACACGGATTTCAGCAATTAGATGTGAAGTCTATTCCCATACTCCATGGTATTGTGAAGTGAACTTAGAGGACTAAATGCAAATTGATTTGTCTATACATTGGGATCGCTATGGGCAGGACTGTCCAGTGCAGCCCAACAGACATTGTGTAAATGGGCTCTAAGACTACCTTGTCCACATGGTGTCAATGCTGATCCATGACTTCATTGTGTTGTCACCCTATTACAGTAAGTGGAAAAATACACTCACTGGTCACTTTATTAGGCATACCTTGCAGTACCAGGTTGGATCCCCTTTTGCCCTCAGAACTACCTTAATTCTTCATGGCATAGATTCAACAAGGTGTTGGGAACATTCCTCAGAAATTTCAGTCCATATTGACATTAATTACTGTTGCCTTTCGATCATCTTGAACCAGTCTGTCCATTCTCCTCTGACCTCTGACATCAACGAGGCATTTTCCTCCATACAACTGCCGCTCACTGGATATCTTCTCTTTTTCAGACCATTCTCTGTAAACCCTAGAGTTGGTTGTGTGTGAAAATCCCAGTAGATCAGCAGTTTTTTAAATACTCATACCAGCCTGTCTGGCACTATCAACCATGCCATGTTTAAAGTTACTTAGATCCCCTTTCTACCCCATTCTGATGCTCGGTTTGAACTTCAGCAAGGTGTTTTCATCACGTCTAGATACCTAAATGCATTGAGTTGCTGCCATGTGATTGGCTTATTAGCAATTTGTGTTACCAAGCAATTGAACAGCTGTGTCTAATAAAGTGGCCGGTGAGTGTAATTAATCTACTGATAAGACTAAAAAGGTAATAACATTTTTTTACAGGTGGCTGTGGTAATGCCAGGGACAGACAGCATCATTTGAGTACATATTTTTAATTTTGTCCATAGTTTTGGTCTTCACAAGAAAGACTTAACAGTGGACAGCATTGTCTCCAAGCAATCTGTTAGCTTGGAGAAGGTAGGGAGCAGAAAAAGTAAGAGCAGTGGAGTGTCCTCCTAGGCTATGGGGCTGTGTGTGTTTTCATAGTGGAGCTTTCCCATATTTCTAGCTTCCCGTAGGACATTGTCTCAGTCACGAAAGTTCAGGAGTTTGAATATAAAAAGTACACAGTGGTGGTCTGTGGGCAGGAGGCATACGATGAGCCCTCACCACTGCAAAAAAAATCCTGAAAACTGTGCTTGAGGCAAAAGTGAACAGAGAAGACTTTCAGCAAGCATTGCGGGATCATGTCCCTCGATCCCTTCTGAAAGTCCCACTATGCACAGATTGTTGCATCTATTTTGATTTTCCACATCCTCTGCTCTGGCCTCAAGTAGTTTGACTTTAGTTTGGAGGATACACAAGGAGAGAGTGTGATCATGTGCTACATCCTTCAATGTACTCACACATTGCTGTGCTGAAAAGATACAGTCTCAGGATTGATCCTCATGGATCTGGACATATTCAATGTCTACTTGTAGGTGTTCTATTTTAGCATTCAGGACAGTTTGGCATTCAGAGATTGCAGCCAAGACTGCTATAAACCCATCGTGTGTCAGAGCAGCAGGATCCTCTGGGTAGCCATTTCAAGGCCTGTGGTAGAATGGGCTGCCGGACTGTGAGTTACGATCACAGGCGTACTTCAGAGGTGTGGTGGTTTTCCCTTTTGGCATCTCCTAGAGTGGGGGGGGGAGGAAGAGTGTGACAGGAGATGGCAGAAGGTTGAGAAGTGATGCACACTGCCAGGAAGAGCGGATGGGTTGAAGAGCTCTCTCTACACAACCAGTTTGATCACCATCTTGGTAACATCCCCTGGGGCTGTGTGTTTCTTTTGATGCACACAGTGTAGGATGACACAACTCTTGATCCCCCCATGCGAGGGTGGCTCCTTAAGATGCTGCAAGAGAAAGGGGCCACCCTGAAAAAAGGTATCCTGAGGAAGCAATTATGGTGGCTTAAACAGGAGCACAGGCTAGGATTAAAAGATGAAGAAGCTGCATACTCTGTAAGTGATTAAATCAACTGCTGAAAGTACGTAAAAGCTGAAGGCTTAAAATTACTTTGATATAACTGGAGAGTGCAACAGACATGACTATCTCAGTGAAACCATCACTAGCAACTGGAAAAAACAAACAAACAGCTCAAATGACTCAAGTAACAGCCAAACCTCTGTCTACGGATACATTGAATTGTCCCTAAGGCCATGGACTGGATATAAAACAAGTCTAGAAGCTGATAAATAACCAGAAACATCAAGTAAGCATCTATAATTTCATGTAATCATCAGCAATATCTATTTTTTTTCTTGCCTCCTATTGTTCCTTTTAACAAAACCCAACAAAAGGTTTCCAAATGGATCTGTCATGAGTCACTTATTTCCATCAAAAGCTACCTATGGCATTTAAATACGAGCTAATCTACTCTTGCTGTCATAAGATAAAGACTTACATTTTCATCAGAGAAATACGTACAATAGGTTATAAACTGGGAACACTTAATTATCTCCAGCTCAGAAAGACAATCAGCTTTTGCAAGGAGGCTGCTTAGGATGAAAATAGACATGGATAGCCGGGTCCAAGGTCATACCAACCTGACTGCAAGATCAAGGTCAAGTAGGTCATCAGATGCACAATGACAAAACAATATAGAAATGTGAACCTCCTAAAGTCATGAATATGATAATAGATATCACATCATAGATTGCTAAATTAACAAAAGCAGGTGTTTAGATTCTTACAACTGCAAAGAAAACATTTAGTCTCTGATTGCCATTGTGCAAATCACAGTTTGTCTATTTGTAGAAGTGAAGCTAGCTCCTTCCAGAGTAAACAGATAAATCAGGAGGAAAAGGGAGTTGGTTTAGACATGAACGCATAGAACTAAAAAACCATCCAAAGAACAGTTGTGTCTGCCAATGGACTCTGGCCAATAGTCCTTGAGGGAAGGTGCAATCAATCCTCCGCAATTAGTTTTCTGCTTAATCTCCAGGGACAGATTTTGTCACGGGGCCTCTAAACTTCTGGTGCCTAAGCTATGGCCTATTTGCCACCATAGGCCTTTTGTTGCATGTGTTAGCAGATGGACTTTGGCCAACAGATATTGAGGGAAGGGACAATTTATCATCTGAAATAATTTTCTGATTAATCTCCAGGGCTATATTTTGTCACGGGGCCTTTAAACGTCTGGTGCCTAAGCTATGGCCTATGTGCCACCATAGGCCTTTTGTTGCATGTGTTAGCAGATGGACTTTGGCCAACAGATATTGAGGGAAGGGACAATCTATCATCTGAAATAATTTTCTGATTACTCTCCAGGGCCAGATTTCCATCATTGGATCCTCTTGGCCAACAGTGCCTAATCTGCAGTCTGAGAGCTACATTAGGCCTTTTGATGCATGTTGATTGACCGTTTTGATACATGTATCACCAGATGGACTCTGGCCAACAGATCTTAAGGGAAGGGGTACTCAATCCTCTGAAATTTAATTTTCTGAATGATCTCCAGAGCTATATTTCTGTCACTAGATCCTCTAGGTTTCTGGTGCCTAACCTGCAACCTTGGTGCACCTTAGGTCTTTTAATACATGTTGTGTGGCCCTTTTGATATATGTGTCTGCAGATAGACTTCGCCCAACAGATCTTGAGGGAAGGGAAATCAGGCCTCTGAAATCAATTTTCTGATAAATGTCCAGGACCAGATTTCTATCCCAGGAGCTTCTAGGGCTCTGGTGCCTAACCTGCAACCTGAGTGCTACCTTAGACCTTTTGATACATGTTGTGTGGCCCTTTTGATGCATATATCAGCAGATAGACTCTGCAAACAGATCTTGAGGGAAGGGACAATCAATTCTCTGAAATTCATTTACTGAGTAATCTCGAGAACCAGATTTTAACCACTGGAGCTTCCAAGCCTCTTGAGCCTAACCTGAAGTTTGAGGGCCACATGTTGTGTGGCCCTTTTGATACGTGTGTTGGCACATGGACTCTAGCCAACACATCTTGAAGGAAGGGCCAAACAATACTCAGAAAATTAATTTCAGATTAATTTCCAAGAACAGATTTCCATCACTGGATCCTCTAGAGCTCTGGTGCCTAATCCACAACCCAAGCGACTCCTTATACATTTTGGTGGCCCTGTTGATACATGTGTCGCCAGATGGAATCTGGGCAACAGATCTTGAGGGAAGGGGCAATCCATCCTCTGAAATTAATTTTCTAATTAATCTTCAGGACCAGATTTTTGTCACTGGATCCTTTAAGGCTCTGGTGCCTAACCTGCAAAATGGTGCAGCTTAGGTCTTTTGATACATGTTGTGTGGCCCTTTGTTACGTGCAGGGCCTGGACAAGGGGTGGGCAGAAGGGGCGGCTGCCCTGGGCGTAGTGGGGATTTGGGGGTTTGTGCTAGAAGAAGTGATTTGGAGGGTGGATTTCTGTTAGGAACGGGGATTTTGGGGAGATTGTGCAAGTAGGGATGATTGTAGGATTTGTGCTAGGAGGAGAAATTTGAGGGGAGGATTAGTGCTAGGAGAAGGGGTTTGGGAGGGATTTGTGCTGGGAGTGTAATTTTTGCTCAATGGGGAAATTTGAAGGGTAGAGGATTTGTGCTAGGAGGGGGGATTTGGGGAGGGAGAGGATTTGAGCCACGAGGCAGGATTTGTACTAGAAGAAGGGAAATTTTGTTTGGGGAGAATTTTGGCTTGCAAATGGAATTTATGGGGTAAGTGTGAAGATTAGTGCTCAACATTTTTTTGGGGAAAGGAGAGTTTTGCTGAGACATAATGCTCATACATTTATTTATTTTTTGGAGGGGGCACCATTTGGAAGAAGGAATATGGCAAACAGGTCTTGAGGGAAGGGATAATTAATCCTCTGAATTTAATTTTCTGATTGATTTCCAGGGCCAAATTTTAACCATTGAAGCATTTAGGCCTCTGTTGACTAACCTGCGGCCCAAAGGCCACATTTTTTGTTGTGTGGACCTTTAGATACATACACTATATTGCCAAAAGTGTTGGGATGCCTGCCTTTACACGCACATGAACTTTAATGGCATCCCAGTCTTACTCTGTAGGGTTCAATATTGAGTTGGCTCACCCTTTGCAGCTATAACAGCTTCAACTCTTCTGGGAAGGTTGTCCACAAGGTTTAGGATTGTGTCTATGGGAAGGTTTGTCCATTTTTCCAGAAGGGAATTTGTGAGGTCAGGAACTGATGTTGGACGAGAGCCTGGCTCGCAGTCTCTGCTCTAATTCATCCCAAAGGTGTTCTATCGGGTTGAGGTCAGGATTCTGTGCATGCCAGTCAAGTTCCTCCACCCCAAACTCACTCATCCTTGTCCTTATGGACCTTGCTTTGCGCACTGGTGCGCAGTCATGTTGGAACAGGAAGGGGCCATCCCCAAACTGTTCCCACAAAGTTGGGAGCATGAAATTGTCCAAAATGTATGGGTATGCTGATGCCTTAAGAGTTCCCTTCACTGGAACTAAAGGGCCAAGCCCAACCCCTGACAAAAATAACCCCACACCATAATCCCCCCTCCACCAAACTTTACACTTGGCACAATGTAGTCAGACAAGTACCGTTCTCCTGGTAACTGCCAAACCCAGACACGTCCATTGAATTTCCAGACAGAGAAGCATGATTCTCACTCCAGAGAAAACATCGCCACTGCTCTAGAATCCAGTGACGGCTTGCTTTGCACCATTGCATCCGATTAATTGCATTGCACTTGGTGATGTAAGGCTTGGATGCAGCTGATCAGTCATGGAAACCCATTCCATGAATCTCCCTACACACTGTTGTTGTGCTAATCTGAAGGCCACACAAATTTTGGAGGTCTTTAGCTATTGACTCTGCAGACAGTTGGTGACTTCTGCACACTATGAGCTTCAGCATGCGCTGACCCCACTCTATCATTTTATGTGGCCTTCCACTTGATGGCTGAGTTGCTGTTGTTCCCAGTTGCTTCCACTTTGTTATAATCCCACTAACAGTTGAGTGTGGAATATTTAGTAGCCAGGAAATTTCACAGATGGACTTATTGCACAGAAGGCAATCTATCACGGTACCACGCTTGAATTCACTGAGCTCCTGAGAGCGACCCATTCTTTCACAAATGTTTGTAGAAGCAGTCTGCATGCCTAGGTGATGATTTTATACACCTGTGGCCATAGAGGGGATTGGAACACCTGAATCCAATGATTTGGGGGGCTGGCCCGATACTTTTGTTAGAGAGGTAACTGAGGACAGGTTCAGCAAATCCAGTGTGTAACCAGTTAAAACATATTATACCACGGTTCTCCTTCACCTGAAAAGATTCACATGCTTTGTTCATGAGAAAGAAATTTATGTTTAAACACTTTTTTCCTTAGTAAAATGCAAATCACATCTTATAGTGAAAATCCCTTCTACTCAAAGTAATTCTTTCCAGATAACACCGAGCCATTTCAATTCATATATTCAGTGCTCAATGTAATGGAGGGACAGGCGGTGGGAAATAAAAAGAATAGGTCTGATAGATACAGGAGAGGAAAAAATCTTGTTTTGTTTTCAGTTTTTGACATTTATGACTTAATAAAGCCGGAGATGAATGTAAAAGTTGTAGTCATGTGGGATGGTGTAGTCAGGGACACTCAGACACCAGAATGCCGTGCAAAACTATAGCTTTGTCTTGTAAGAACAGTTGCTGTAGAAACAAGAATCCTGATTTTCAGTGTAGACAAAAATATCTAATAACAAATACATGCGAAAAAGCAAACATAAAGACCAACTTAAAGAACAGAAAATTCAAGTATTTCAAATGCTTACTTGCAGTATTTTCCTTTAAATAAATTATTTTTTTTTTTCAATTGAAATGCAATGTGGCTTTAAGCCTTTTGCTGCTGCCACAAAACCTATTCAGTGGCAGCACCTTTATGTAAACAAATTCTCGGCCGCTATAGCAGCCAGGAGTCTGTTTACATTTTCACTCCTGGCTGTTGGTTTTATAGTACAGCTATAGCTGCACTGTGTCTTGTCTAAATGTGTGTAAATCAACAAAAATGCATAAACCCACTGTTTTGACTTCAAGCGTCACAACAAATTAAACAATTACATAAAGTCCTATAATACAATTTTAGTGGGTTCCACCACCATTACAATGTTGCAATCAAATAAAGCCAATTAAATTATTGAAATGTATATACAGAATCTAGGGTAGTTCCACCACCATTACAATGATTCAGTTAAGTAACCAGTATACAATAAAAATAAAGTTGAATAGGTGTAACTTTTATAACTAGGGGAGTTCCAACAGCATTACAATGATGCGATTAACTCTAACCCATCCATGTTAAATATGTCTGTGAAGTTGTGTGAGCTCCTCACTGTCATAAGTTCTCAACCTGAATGACAACTTTCCTCTCCAAGTCCAATACTGTTCGCCAGTATAGCTAGCCCTCGAGGATGTCTGTTTATGTCAAAACACTTCGGGCAGAGCCTTCCCTGTGACGTCATCGCGTACAGGAAGTGAACCAAAACTTGAATCCATCATTAACTGCTTGTTGAATACGCTAATATGTGACAAATATGTGACAGGTGAAAGCTCACACAGGGATTATTGGGGCAACTAGGAAGGTTTAACCCCTAAGGCATTAGCAGAGGAACTACCAAGCCAGGACTGCCATACCTTGTGGAATTTGTTTGGACACCCCCTGCTCATATAAGTAGCTTCGGAAAACAGCATCATCTTATTCGCTAACCCCTTTCAGGAGGTTAAGGAGGGTAACATAGATTTTTTCCAATGTATTATATGAACTTTTCAGGAATAAAACAGTAAAGGGCTAAGCAGGGTACATTGAGCCCTAGTAGGTGGCAGGCCCTTCACCAGGCCTAGTAGACAGACTGAAACCGTCAATGGCAGAGACAAAGCTGAGACTCTGGTGATGAACTGACCAGTGGCAGGCCCCCGGGCAATAGGGGATCATGGGGCCCCTGTGTCCTTGCCCAAACTCAAAAAAGCCTATGAAAAAGGTACCAGGGGCATCTCATGGGGCCTCCTACTGACCCAAGGCCCTCAGGCAGTGCCCGAGTTTCCAAATGGTCAGTCCGCCCCTGCTGCCAATCCCTCTACTGACCTCCATTCAGTGTCCTCCACCCCTCTTTTCCAATCCCTCCACTGACCTCCACTCAGTGTCCTCCACCCCTCTCTGCCAATCCCTCCACTGGCTTCCACTCGCTCAACGAATAAAATTCAAAATACTAACAACAGCTTACAGAGCCACCCACAACTCTGCCCCCAGCTACATCACCAACCTGGTCTCAAAATATCAAGCAAACCGCTCTCTTCAATCCTCCCAAGACCTTCTGCTCTCTAGTTCCCGTGTCACCTCCTCCTATGCTCGCCTCCAGGACTTCTCCTGAGCTTCTCCCATCCTATGGAACCCCCTACCCTAATCTGTCTGGCTGTCTCCTAATCTATCCACCTTTTAGATGGTCCCTGAAAACCTCTCTCTTTACAGAAGTCTATCCTGCTTCTACCTAGTAAACCCTGTACTGGCAGAGCTTATAACAGCCACACCCCCTCAGCACTGGTGAGCTGCAGATAGAGAAGGGGTGTGTCACACCAGTGTCACCAAGAGCTGAGTTCCCTTGACCTAACTGTGGTGCCTATTTGACAGCACAGTTGTATTTAGAATAACTGTTGTAAAAGGAACATAGATGTAAGGCTATAAAGAGGGAGACTGTCAGTAAAATCAGTAAAAAGTAAACATCTTTCTGTGATTTCAGTTGGGCTTTAAAAAATATGCAAACCCAACATTTCATATTCCCGATATGTGCTTGCTGTACCATGTACTTGTATGAAAAAGTATACTGTTCTCTTTGTTAAGGGTTTATCATAGGGGGCGATCAAAGGGTAAACTGTGTGTGTTTTACAGTGTAAGCACACTGCTTTGTATGGCTCTGCTTTGCAGAGCCATACAAAGCAGTGTGCTGGAGCTGACAGGGGAGAGATCTTTATTGTTTACATACAGAGCTCTCCCCCATCAGTGAAACTCGGCAATCGCCGTGTGCCGGCGTGGAATCTCCGTTCGGGACACGGTGATCGAGAATGGTGGCGCGGGTAGGGCGCATGTGTCCCCTACCCTGAAATACACAATCACATATATACATGATTTTGCGCAGCCCTGCCGCCCTGTAGCAGTATTTCTAGTATAGGGCGATGGTCAAGTGGTTAAAAAAAAAAAAAAGAAGCTTTGCGGAGGCAGGCAGGGTGGGCGCACAGAGACTATTTACCTCATTTACAGAAAGCTACTATTACTCTTTGTCCCGGTCTCTCTCACTGTTCAATTTAATGTTGTTTATTCACAGATGAACACGGCTGGCCCTTGATTAATGAGTTTAGTCACTCCCCGCGTGTGCCAAGTGCCCCCTGGTTGCCCGTTAAAAAGGCATTATTAATTAACAGCGATTTCCAGCTCATTGCTAAGAGCAGTAAAACATGGCAAGACCAAAACCCAAACAAAGGCAGTAATATTCCCCGTCATAGGCACTTCTACCAGCCATACCGAACAAGGGCTGACTTATTGTTACAGCTCATTATGGACAAAAGGAAATGGTTTGTCCACACAAAACTCATATTTTCATTATGGGTGTGGTGGCAAGACTTCTTTTAGTTCCCCCCCCCCAACCCTGAGTATACCTATAAAAGCGATTTGTTGTATCCATAATTAAAAAAAAAAAGAAAACCCTGAGCTTGTGACTTGCTGTAGGGAGCTGACAACAAAGTGCCTCTGTGACCACAGACTTTGTGAAAGCTTATGGGCGCCGGTGCCGGCACAGGAAAGAGCCCATCCCGGCTTTGTGCACACATGGGCACCATAGTGTCTAAATGGTTAGCACTTCTGCCTGGCAGTAGTAGGGTTGTTGGCTCAAATCCCAACCATGGCACCACCTGCCTGGAGTTTGCATGTTCTCCCTGTGCCTGTGTGGGTTTCCTCCCACACTCCAAAGACATGCTGGTAGGTTAATTGGCTCCTGTCTAAAATTGTCCCTAGTATGTGTTTGAATGTGAGTTAGGGACCTTAGATTGTACGCCCCTTGAGGGTTAGGGACTGATGTGAATGTACAATATATATGTAAATTGATGGCGCTATATAAGTACCTGAAATAAATAAAGAGAGAAGGACGTTTTGTACTCTAAAGAAGTAGAAAAGAACAAACAAGGGCGCACTCTCATTGTGATAAAAGGCAGTAAAAGTGGTCCACAAGAACAGTCACAATACATCTGTGTCTAATGGTGCAGATAGGCTAACGCATTTCGGGAGCTAAACCCCCTTCCTCTGAGCTCTGAGGAAGGGGGTTTAGCTCCCGAAACACGTTAGCCTATCTGCACCATTAGACACAGATGTTTTGTGACTGTCCTTGGTTTGTGAGTATATATCCTCTTTTCATTTAATAAATACGTGTTATACCACGGTAATGCACGATGAGAGTGCGCCCTTGTTTGTTCTTTTCCACTAGTGGTCAGATTCCCCGATCTTAAAAGGGCAGCACCTCTTTGGTTGGCATTTTGGCATCGCCTTGGTTGCATGAAGACTGGAGCGCTGGTTTCATTCGTTACTCTAAAGAAGTAGCCTGAGAGTATAGAACAGTCAAAACAGCTTCAGCCCAGCTCCTCCCAAGCCATGTCCCCCCTACGTGGAACCCCATGGCAATGCTCTGTGGGCCTGGCATTGGGACGGTACTTGGGAGGACCTGGTCTGAAGCCATTTTGACTCTTTTCACTCGGGCTCCTTCTTTGGAGTGTAGTGCTTCCTTCTTTAATTTTTAACCACTTAGTGTTACTAAACCCAGGACCTTGTTTTCCCTACTAACCTCAGGGCCTTTTTTTTTACTCCCAATGGCTACAGTCTGGCCCCCCCAAACATCTGAAGGACAGTAAATTGGCCCTTTGTTTAGAAAGTTTGGAGACCCCTGATCTATACCATAGTTTGTAGACGCTATAATTGTCATGCAAACCAATCAATATACATTTATTGAGATTTTTTTTTTACTAAAGACATGTAGCAGAATACATTTATGAAGAAATTCTGAAGTCCTAACGTATTTCCTGTTCTTTGGTGACAATGTTGCTCCTTCATTACTAGTGTACAGTGAAAGAGCATTGAGAACATGAAGTGTGTTACTGGTAGGAAGAAAAATAAGGAAGGAAAAAGGGAAAAAAGAAAACGAAGGCTGCGACCATGACTAAGGAGTTGCACCTGGATCAGGGGTGGACTGACAACTCATGGGGCCCCCGGGCAATAGGGGATCATGGGGCCCCTGTGTCCTTGCCCAAACTCAAAAAAGCCTATGAAAAAGCTACCAGGGGAATCTCATGGGGCCCCCTACTGACCCCGGGCCCTCGGGCAGTGCCCGAGTTTCCAAATGGTCAGTCCACCCCTGACCTGGATCAAACACTGTAGGGAGTTCAATCTCTTTATTCAATGGATTAAATGGATTTTATGGTGACTGTTTTTTCTTCTCTTCCCTCCCGCTCAATTATTAATCTGCCCAACGACAAAAAAAAGCATAAAAAAGAAATCCAAAAAGTTTCAATTAAAGCATCAAAAAAAGCATGTGTCAATGCAAAACGCACCACCAGGGATGGACTGACAACTCATGGGGCCCCTGGGCAATAGCGGATCATGGGGCCCCTGTGTCCTTGCCCAAACTCAAAAAAGCCTATGAAAAAGGTACCAGGGGCATCTCATGGGGCCCCCTACTGACCCTGGGCCCTCGGGCAGTGCTTGAGTTTCCAAATGGTCAGTCCGCCCCTGCGCACCACATAAAGCACTTCAAAAATGGATCAAAAGTAAACTGCATAGGTGTGAACCAAGCCTAAGTAGCATCGATTTAAACAGATGCCATTGAAAAGAATGGGCTGAGACTTGGCATGACGCGTGAATGGAAGAATTATAAAAAGAAAAAGAAAAAAAAAGAAAAACAATTATTAGTTAGCTTTACTATATTAAAGTGTTCACATGATCGCTGATCCTTCCCACCCTCAGGCATACAGATTCTAGTAAAGGGACGCTGGGGATGAGCAGGAAGGGGTTAGTTAAAGCGGTATTAAACCTAGGCTGGCCATACATTATATAATTTTCTTGAGATTTTTGGTTTAGATTTACCAAAAACCATATAATATGAGACAGTGAAGTGGCAAGCGAGTAACCAGATATGATTATTGCACCACATCCCTTAAAATTGCAAATAATCAATAGAGAAGATGGGACTTTCAGGGTGCATACACATGAATACCACACATTAAACGTTATATAATTTTTATTTCGGATTTTGGTAAAACACAAGAAAGGAAAAAATACAAAAACATAAAAACAATTTCAATTCTAAGAATACCAACTGAGATTCAAACTTGGTTAGGTAAATGTAGTATACTCCCTACATGTTTCGCCCTCATGGGCTTCTTCAGGGAAGATTTTTTGAGGAAATGTCTACCGCCAAGGCAGTCCTTAAGGCAGATTTAAAATGCAAAATGTATCAAAAACGCAGCAAAACACACTACATGCTTTTCTGCAGCATTTTCATTGAAGTCTATAGAACCAAAAGCGCATCTTTTTGCATTAAAAAAGTTCCTGACCCTTTCCAAAAAACGCACCGGGTGAAAACGCGCAGATGTGAACCTGTCCTATAGGAAATCACATGAAATGGACAGTACTGCGTTTCTGCACAACGCGGAAAACGCTTAGGTGTGAGCCTGGGGTAAGATTCAGGAGACACAAACATGGAACACAATCTCAAGATCAATTAAAGAAACAATAGTCTCATGAAAGCTGCACTTGTTGCAAATTTTGACATCTTGACTTCCGTACAAAACAATGAAGGCAGAAAGTCGCCACTTTTCAAATAAATAGATATTAATTGAACTTGGGGATAGCTGAAAATTACATTGGTTCATCTTTTCCTATTAACCCATAATTAATTAATTGTTTAATATGCACAAGAAATTTAATCTGCAGCAATTGCCCCAGTGTACCTAATTGATTTAACACTTCCATAGCAGAAAAAAAAAAGTGGAAAAAAAAGATTAAAATATATTAGATTAAAAAATCCTATTTTATGGGAAGAAGCATTATCTTCAAATGAAGTATTTAACATTAGTCATAATGTTACATGAAGGTACCCTTTATCTAATTATGCCCTGGAATTAATGAAAGCGCTCAAGCTGCTGAGGATGAATCACATTATTCTACTAGCGGAGCAGATGAAATTAGACTGATTGAGGAAACAAGTTTTATTTTTCTAACGAGGTTAAACAGGATGCAAACCTCTTCAGCAGTGTGAGTCGCTGTTCGATGTTTAACATATCTATTAGCAAAGACATTAGCAGAAATGACAAGTATTCTTCATAGAAGTTCTAATGGAAGAAAAAAAAAAAGGTGTGAATTAAATTAAATTAAAGCAGACGCTTTCTAGTAGCATATAACATATGCATGGAGTCTTAAGACACACTTTATCTGCAGTCTGTTGGTGGCACTTCATTAATTTGATGGGTGTTTGTTGTCAGTGTTCATTTCTATAGTAGCTAAAAATGTTCTTTAATACGTGTCTATTATTACTACTTCTACTAATAATAATTGTACAAGTTTTATTTGGTATTATTAATATTATTATTATTATTTTGTAGTGGTTGCAGTAATGCACGTAGCTGTAATAACATCAATACTATTAGTAACAAAAATGTTGTTATTATTATTATTATTATTTTGTAGTTGTTGTAGTAATAGAAGTAGCTGTAATAAGTCAATACTATTAGTAACAAATGTTGTTATTATTATTATTATTATTATTTTGTTGTGGTTGTAGTAATAGAAGTAGCTGTAATAACATCAATACTATTAGTAACAAATGTTGTTGTTATTAATATTATTATTATTATTATTATTAACAACAACATTTGTGTTACTAATAGTATTGATGTTATTACAGCTACTTCTATTACTACAACCACTACAAAATATTATTATTATTATTATTATTATTATTTTGTAGTGGTTGTAGTAATAGAAGTAGCTGTAATAACATCAATACTATTAGTAACAAAAATGTTGTTGTTATTATTATTATTATTTTGTAGTTGTTGCAGTAATAGAAGTAGCTGTAATAACACCAATACCATTAGTAACAAAAATGTTGTTGTTGTTATTAATATTATTATTAACAACAACATTTTTGTTACTAATATTATTGATGTTATTACAGCTACTTCTATTACTGCAACAACTACAAAATAATAATAATAATAATACTATTTTGTAGTTGTTGCAGTAATAGAAGTAGCTGTAATAACATCAATACTATTAGTAACAAATGTTGTTGTTATTATTATTATTATTATTAACAACAACATTTTTGTTACTAATAATATTGATGTTATTACAGCTACTTCTATTACTACAACCACTACAAAATAAAAATAATATTATTATTTTGTAGTGGTTGTAGTAATAGAAGTAGCTGTAATAATATCAATACTATTAGTAACAAAAATGTTGTTGTTAATAATAATAATAATAATAATAATAATAATAATAATAATATTTTGTAGTGGTTGTAGTAATAGAAGTAGCTGTAATAACATCATTACTATTAGTAACAAAAATGTTGTTATTATTATTATTAACAACAACAACATTTTTGTTACTAATAGTATTGATATTATTACAGCTACTTCTATTACTACAACCTCTACAAAATAATAATAATAATAATAATATTTTGTAGTGGTTGTAGTAATAGAAGTAGCTGTAATAACATCAATATTATTAGTAACAAAAATGGTGTTGTTGTTGTTGTTAATAATAATAATAATAATAATAACACCATTTTTGTTACTAATAATATTGATGTTATTACAGCTACGTCTATTACTACAACCACTACAAAATAATAATAATATTATTATTATTATTATTATTATTATTATTATTATTATTATTATTTTGTAATGGTTGTAGTAATAGAAGTAGCTGTAATAATATCAATACTATTAGTAACAAAAATGTTGTTGTTAATAATAATAATAATAATAATAATAATAATAATAATAATAATAATAATAATATTTTGTAGTGGTTGTAGTAATAGAAGTAGCTGTAATAACATCATTACTATTAGTAACAAAAATGTTGTTATTATTATTATTAACAACAACAACATTTTTGTTACTAATAGTATTGATATTATTACAGCTACTTCTATTACTACAACCTCTACAAAATAATAATAATAATAATAATATTTTGTAGTGGTTGTAGTAATAGAAGTAGCTGTAATAACATCAATATTATTAGTAACAAAAATGGTGTTGTTGTTGTTGTTAATAATAATAATAATAATAACACCATTTTTGTTACTAATAATATTGATGTTATTACAGCTACGTCTATTACTACAACCACTACAAAATAATAATAATATTATTATTATTATTATTATTATTATTATTATTTTGTAATGGTTGTAGTAATAGAAGTAGCTGTAATAATATCAATACTATTAGTAACAAAAATGTTGTTGTTGTTAATAATAATAATAATAACAACAACATTTTTGTTACTAATAGTATTGATATTATTATAGCTACTTCTATTACTACAACCACTACAAAATATTATTATTATTATTATTATTTTGTAATGGTTGTAGTACTAGAAGTAGCTGTAATAACATCAATACTATTAGTAACAGAAATGTTATTATTATTGTTTTTATTATTATTATTGTTAGTAGTAGTCTTATTTTGCAGTGGTTGTAGTAATAGAAGTAGCTGTATAACATCAATACTAGCAGTACCAAAAATGTTGTTGTCAATGTTTATATAGTAGCTAATAATGTTCTCTAATATGTCTATTATTACTACTTCTACTAATAATGCTAATATAAGTTTTATTCAGTATTATTATTATTATTATAATATTGTAGTGGTTGTAGTAAAACAATGCCCTGTGTTATAAACACAGCAGCCATCATGACTGGGGATGGTCCCTTTGGACTAGTCTGTAGTGTAATAAAGGGGTTAAGTGATGGCAGAAGGGCAGGATGGTGAAGGGGCGTGATTTGGATTGTAGTGGCAGATTATTGGAAGGAGGAAGAAAAAGGAGGGGACTCTTGCATCACATTGAGTCACGTGACATATGGGTCACTCAGTTGGCGCCCTTCCACGAAGTCTCCACCCTACCTCCTCAAGTTTTTGTTCCTGGGTTTTGTTGTTATGGCTTTGCTTATGACATTTATAATAAAATAAGAAAATTAATATATTAATAAATAATGGAAAAAAAAGAAAGAATATATATACCTTAAACAAAAAAGTCTTGTAGTTTTTTCTTGCAGGACAATGAATAAATAAATACAAAGTGAAATTAAAAATATTAATTCAGTGACACCTTGTTATTATCGGTTCCAGTCTGGTATATTTGTTGTCACATGGTTTTTTTTGTGTCACAGCTGATGTTTATCCCTTTTGTGGGCTGAGGTGGCAGGTGGCTGGTAGAGGTGGTGGAATTGGTAGCAGGAGGCTCATGTAAGCCCCTGAGCCTAACCTGGATGGCTGGGGGCTGAATTGGCTCTTGCTAAGGAAGAAAAGTGGAGATATGCCACTCAGCACTGCAACAAGGGATTTGGTGTTAGATATGATTTATTGGTTGATTGTTCATTATTCATAGATATCAAGCTGTGGCCGATACATAAATAATAAAGTATCAACGCAGTTCAAAGTATCTTTGTTGTCAGTGTGGGTATTTTAGTCAATCTCAGGGAGAAGTGAACAGTGCACCAGTCATGGAAGTAGCTGAACAACATTAGGGTTGCTACCTCATCCCTTTAAAACCGAACACATATTAAATACACAGGTTCTGAGGCTAATTTATTGCACATAAGGCACTCAGAGAGTTTAATTACCACCTTAATCAGCCCCAGAACCTGTGTAAATAATATGTGTTCAGTTTTAAAGGGATGAGGTGGCAACCAGGGGCGGACTGACCATTTGGAAACTCGGGCGCTGCCCGAGGGCCCGGGGTCAGTATGGGGCCCCATGAGATGCCCCTGGTACCTTTTTCATAGGCTTTTTTGAGTTTGGGCAAGAACACAGGGGCCCCATGATCCGCTATTGCCCGGGGGCCCCATGAGTTGTCAGTTCGCCCCTGGTGGCAACCCTAAATATCATCAATACTAGTAGTAACAAAAATATTGTTCATTTTTTTCATATTTTAGGTAGTAATAATAATAAACAATAATTATAATAAACATTTTTATTATATATTGCAGTGGTTGTAATAATGGAAGTACCTGTAGTAACCTTAACTTACTAGTAGTACCAAAAATCTTGCTGTTGTTATTATTATCATCATGATTATTATTATTCATTATTATCGTCATTGTTGGTATGTTGCTAGTATGAGTGTTACTATTACTTTGTAGTCTTTTAGCTACTGTATTATAGTAAACAAAATAATAATAATAATATCAATAATTTGTAATTGAAGTAGAGGTAGTGACGCCACTAATCGTACAAATAATTATAAGATAATCTTGCTGCTGATTATTATTATTATCATTATTATTATTGTTGTTGTTATTGTTATTTTGGTATTAGTAGCAATAATTGACACAACTTTTAATTATAACTACAACAGTATATTGGTAATGGCAATATGATGGGTTACCTTTTTTGAAAAAAAAAAAGTCCTGTGTACAGCAGCTCAGCCGATGGCCTCCAGGCTCTTTGAGCTCTTCCAGGAGTAGGCTGCTCTATGGAGTGGTGCTCATTCGGCCCAATACAGTAGTAGCAGAATAGCTTGTCCTATCTCCAAATAGTAATGTTATTCTAGCTAGCTGTAATGAGTAATCATCATTATCATCCTCGTATTATTGTTGGTACTACTAGTATTAATATTACTACAGTTACTGTTTTACCATTACAGCTGCATTCATTACTATTACCACTAATAAATATTGTTGTTGTTTTATTAAGTAAATGAAAACAAAAATAACAGCATTAATACAGCAGTTGTAATACAAGTAGTACCAGTCGTTATGATGATGATGATTATTATTATCATATATACTGACCAATTGGAAACCTGGGCACTGCCCGAGGGCTCGGGGTCAGTAGGGGGCCCTATGAGATGCCCCTGGTACCTTTTTCATAGGCTTTTTTGAGTTTGGGCAAGGATACAGGGGCCCCATGATCCCCTATTGCCCAGAGGCCCCATGAGTTGTCAGTCCGCCCCTGGTGCCGATCACCCTCCCTGCCCACATCAAATTCACCCGGCTGCCTGGGCCCCCCTGTTGGCCTGGGCCCCGTACAGGAGGACTGGTGGTACCCCCTTATCCACAGCCCTGTGCCCATGCAATCACCAGTTAAAGTAGCGCAGTGCAGTATAGCAAAACATGACTTGGTAATGAAGGGGGCAAAACCTTCCGCAGCTGTGGTTTAAGTGGTTAAAAGAAGCAGAGAGAACCTTTTCAGTTTCTCGGTTCTATTTCTTCCTTTGCACGGGAATGCAGCAACTCATTCTAAGGAAGGCAGGCAGAGACAGATTGCCCATGCTCATAGAATTATCTCCGAAGCGTACCGGGCCGTCTCCTCTTAGCAATAATCTCTGGAATTAGAATACATAAAAAAATTAAATAGCTCTCTTCCATCATTCTCTTCTCCCTGAGCAGTGTACAAAGAAGTAATGATCACCTGAACCTGGTAAAATTGCCTTTCAAGAAAGGATGAGAAGATGCTGAACAGTTGGAAGTTGCCTTGCTCACCCTTGTCTGTCCTCCTTCCAGCCTCCTCTGTGTCGGCACCAGGGGTGGACTGACCATTTGGAAACTTGGGCACTGTCCGAGGGCCTGGGGTCAGTAGGGGGCCCCATGAGATGCCCCTGGTACCTTTTTCATAGGCTTTTTTGAGTTTGGGCAAGGACACAGGGGCCCCATGATCCCCTATTGCCCGGGGGCCCCATTAGTTGTCAGTCCGCCCCTGGTCAGGACATGTGCATGCAGAACTCTTAACTGGCTTCAAGTGCTGCCCCTCCTTCTCCTAGTCTCAGTTCTGCTCTTATGGGGTATTACCAGGGGTGGACTGACCATTTGGAAACTCGGACAATGCCCAAGGGCCCGGGGTCAGTAGGGGGCCCCATGAGATGCCCCTGGTACATTTTTCATAGGCTTTTTTGGGCAAGGACACAGGGGCCCCATGATCCCTTATTGCCCGGGGGCCCCATGAGTTGTCAGTCCGCCCCTGGGTATTACAAAAGGTTGGGTTTGTGTCAAATTTAGGTACCTACATTAGTTCACAATAAAAATGTACATTCGATTTTTTTTTTTTTTTTTTTATAAAGTGGCTCCAAAGGGTTACTAAACCCACAACAGTAATATCAGTCTGTATATGCAGCAAAGCATGCTTGTTATACTCACTGTGGAACCTAAGGGGTTAATCCTCCGCATTGTGTAAATAGGCTGTTTGATCCTGTCTTCTCTGATCCTCCCCTTCTTCCACAGTCTCCAATCCATCTGTTAATAGAACAGAGCCTCGGGGGGGGGGGGGCAAGCTGCACATGCTCAGTTTTGTGTGTATTGCTAGAGAGTTTTTTTTTTTTTAGAGGGTGTATGTGATCAGCACACAATCAGTGCTTGCCAGACAGAGGGTTAGGGGTCATGCAGCCTCATAGGACAGTCAGAGGAGAATGAAAACTTCTACAAGATTACCCAGTTCTCTGCTGGACACTGATAGAAGTCACAAGACGTCACTATGAGGCTGCAGGACCCCTGACCTTCTGCCTGGACAGTGCTGATTGGCCCTGTGCTGAACACATGCACTCTCCCAAGACAAAAACAAAAACTCTCTGGCACTACACACCAAACTGAACATGTGAAGCTTGCCCCCAAGGCTCTGTTCTATCAGCAGGTGGATTGAGGACATTAGAAGAAGGGGAGGATCAAAGAACACAGGATAAAACAGCTTTTTTACACAATACAGAGGATTAACCCCTTAGGTTCCAAAATGAGTATAACAAGCATGCTTTACTGCATATTCAGACTGATTTTACTGTTGTGGGTTCAATAACACTTTAGGCCATTAAGGCGCATGATCTGAAAGGCAAGGTGTGGTATACACTTGGTGGATGGTAACACACTTAGATTTAGATAAATATAGAATGGGAATTGATGTTTACTTTTTTAAAAAGGTATTACACTGTGTTAGTGTTTTCTTTTTGGGGGATTTTATCAACCGAGGAGATCAACTTGTGAGGAATATCAGAAAGATCATTATGTGTATTGATACAAGAACACTTTGAATTTAGGGGAAGGGTAGATATTGAATGAATGAGGTGAATGGCAAGATTTTTTCACGCGGTGGAGATGCACTATATTGGCAAACGTATTGGGCCAGCCCTCCAAATCATGTGATTCAGGTGTTCCAATCACCTCCATGGCCACAGATGTATAAACTCAAGCCCCTAGACATGCAGACTGCTTCTACAAACATTTGTGAAAGAATGGGTCGCTCTCAGGAGCTCAGTGACTCCAATTGTGGTCCCGTGATAGGTTGCCACCTGTGCAATAAGTCCATCCGTGACATTTCCTGGCTACTAAATATTCCACGCTCAACTGTTAGTGGGATTATAACAAAGTGGAAGCACTTGGGAACAACAGCAACTCAGCCACCAAGTGGTAGGCCACATAAAAAAATGGAGCTGGGTCAGTGCATGCCAAAACACACAGTGCACAGAAGTCGTCAACTGTCTGCAGAGTCAATAGCTAAAGACCTCCAAACTTGGTGTGGCCTTCAGATTAGTACAACAACTGTGTGTAGAGAGCTTCATGGAATGGGTTTCCATGGCTGAGCAGCTGCATCCAAGCCTTCCATCACCAAGTGCAATGCAAAGCTTCGGATGCAGTGGTGTAAAGCACGTTGCCACTGGACACTAAAGCAGTGGAGACGTGTTCTCTGGCGTGAACAATCACGCTTCTGTCTGGCAATCTGATGGACTTGTCTGGGTTTGGCAGTTGCCAGGAGAACAGTACTTGCCTGATTGAATTGTGCCAAGTGTAAAGTTTGGTGGAGGGGGGATTATGATGTGGGGTTTTTTTTCAGGGGTTGGGCATGGCCCCTTAGTTTCAGTGAAGGGAACTCTTAAAGCATCAGCATACCAAGATACTTTGGACAACTTCATGCTCCCAACTTTGTGGGAACAGTTTGGGGATGGCCCCTTCCTGTTCCAACTGTGCACAAAGCAAGGTCCATAGAGACATGGATGAGCGAATATGGGGTGGAGGAACTTGACTGGCCTGCTCCAAAATTTCCAAAGCCTTTATAGTAGGAGCATATGTATCAATGGATAGGTTAAGGGCAGGTGTGCCTGGAGCAGTCCATCCCTCCTTAAAAGTACAGGGACACACAAAAAACCCAGATATACCAAAATGACAAAGGCATCCAGTGCATCCAATTGATACATGTGCTCCTACTATGGAGGCTTTGGAAATTTTAGTTAGGTCCACAGTATACAGAGGACCCATGACGTGAGACTATGGTTTACACATGTATTTGCAAATGTGTGCAAACAAAACCCTCTGTTTTTAACGCAAACTGTTAGACAGGACAAAATTGGTTGTTTTGCAGGCTAGCTGGTAAGTGTTGCTGGGAGATCCTTTGTTTGCAAATTTTGAAAGTTTTACTGAAACTTTTGGAACATTATCTCAGGTTTTTATGCTGCCCTGCAAAGGCAAAGGCAAAGTTCATGTGTGGCAATGTCCAGTTCTTGCATAATCCTGTAGCTGGCCTCTTCAGGGTGGTCTACAGGTCCCAGCAGTCCCCCTACTTGAAGGGAGGTTCCTAAAGACAGGCTACTCTGGACAAGGACTCCAGCAACGGTGGCAACTTGGGACCCCAACGGTGACAGCAGCAGGGGAACGCCCTTTCCCTTTTTTTCTCTCTCTGGGCTCCAGAACACTGTCTTTATATATCATTACAGTACTAATGGGTCTGACCAAAACAGCCCGCTAAGGGAAAAACTCAGGAGCAGAGTTAACCCTAACCTGGGCTGCACCTATCTAGGCTAAGTTACATCCTGCCTACACACTGGGTTCCATGCGGAGCAGCTGCCTTGCTGCATCCTGAACACTGGAGATTGGCCGTATAGCATGGGCATCATCCAGAGCAGGGGCGGACTGACAACTCATGGGGCCCCCGGGCAATAGGGGTTCATGGGACCCCTGTGTCCTTGCCCAAACTCAAACAAGCCTATGAAAAAGGTACCAGGGGCATCTCATGGGGCTCCCTACTGACCCCGGGCCCTCGGGCAGTGCCCAAGTTTCCAAATGGTCAGTCCGCCCCTGATCCAGAGAATGCATTTCCAGTGATTAGTCGATGACTGAGCACCAGATCAGGATGGCATCCTTTAAAAATGAGCCAACAATGGTGGTTCCCATATTTCCCCCATTACAGCCTCCCCTTATATTGTAGAGCTCTCTTGTTATTGCTTCTCAGTTCAGAAAACCAGGCAGAAGTCTCATCATAATCCAACATGCTGGTACAACATAAACCAAAATGAAGATATCAAGCATGTCACCACGGTAACACTAATTGCACTGATCATCCTGCTTAGCATAAAATTGAAAACCAGCAGAGCTGATTTATTCAGAGGAAAGAAAATATAAAGAGTAACTCATGGCGACAAGGCAGTCAGCACACTCGGAAAGCCAAATTAAAGTCATGCAAATAGATATGCAGTCAGATAGACATTGTACAATTAGCATTCATTTTCATAGTTCTGTCTTCTCTTTCCTGTTCCAGCCGTTGTGATAAGTGTCCTAATAGGACTGTGCAGTCCAGCAGACAACGGTTAGACATAGTGCACTCAGTAATCAGCACTCAGTACTGACACACGCCCTCTTGTCTTCTGCAACATAAGTCACAGGCAGGGGTGTGTCTATTACACAACAATGCAAACAGCCTTAGAAAGCAAGGAGCATTTTCATCGAGAAAAAAAGCCTTCAAGAATAAAAATCAATCAAACATGAGGGTGCTGGTCCATGGGGAGCAGGGACGGACTGACCATTTGGAAACTCGGGCAGTGCCTGAGGGCCCGGGGTCAGTAGGGGGCCCCATGAGATGCCCCTGGTACCTTTTTCATAGGCTTTTTTGAGTTTGGGCAAGGACACAGGGACCCCATGAACCCCTATTGCCTGGGGGCCCCATGAGTTGTCCGCCCCTGATGGGGAGATAAAAATGCTGAAAAATTCACTTGGGCTTTATTGTTACCCAGGGAACACATACACTACCTATCTCAAAGATTTTATTTAGTTTAGCTTTGGCATGAGTTTTTATTTTTAACAAGAATATTCAGCAAGAGATGTTTTGAAGCCTCATCACATGACTCTTTGCTGTGCAACTTCCCTCTCATGCTGCAATGTGTGTGGGTAAGGCACCGGTAAGCTGATTAAAGGAACAGTACAGAAAAAGGCCTTAAATGACCAACATAAGTCCCGGTTCACACATATTTGGTGCGGGAAGTGCTTCAATCCCTGTACATTTCCCACACAACACTGTGTTTGGGATCCGATACAGGTGTCAATATAAAGTTAACCACTTCCAGTCCGGACACTTTCACCCCCTTCCTGTCCAGGCCAATTTTCAGCTTTCAGTGCTATCATACTTTGAAAGACAATTGCGTGGTCATGCAACACTGTACCCATATGAATTTTTTAGCATCTTTTTGAGACAGATAAAACTTTATTTTGGTGGTATTTATTCACCACTGGGATTTTTATTTTTTTGCTATATAAATAAAAAAGTCCAAACATTCTGAAAAAAAAGTGTTTTTCTTATAAAATTGTGCAAATAAATGATCTTTCTTCATAAATCTTGGCCAAAATATATTCAGCTATCTTTTTAGTAAAAAAAAAAACAAAACAAATTAGTTTATAACCAAAAATTATATTTTTTCTAAAAAAAAGTTTAATTTTAATTTTTTTTTTATTTGTATTTATTTATGTATTTATATATTTTTAACATACTGCCACCCTACTTGTACTACTTGTGTGGGTGATGAAGATTTATTTTTCTTTTTTTTTACACTGATTGCTTTTACATCCATAAAGGCTGTAAAAGCAATCATGTCTCCTTCTCTCTGGCTGCATTCCTGCAGCCATTGAGAAATACTGTGTGAGCTGTGATTGGTCACAGCTTGTCACATGATAAAAGGATGTTGTGAATGGCCTTGTACCATGTGACCTCTGTGATCATTCACAGATTTCACAAGTAGTAAGCGATGATGTCAGGAACTGACGTCTTGTTTACTACTGTTCATGTGATCTCTAATTGGCTAATCAGGGACCACATGAATCAGGACCTCACACAAAGTTGCAGTACAGCAATCAGTGTTCCTCCGGACACAGCGGGCAGCGGATCGCAGTGCCGCGCGCTCCCAGGGAGCGCGCACTGGCAGTGAATGCGGTGGCCGTTTATAAACGGCAACCCACATCGGCACTGCTCCCGCCCAGGCCGTTTACTAACATGGGCCGGGATGGAAAGTGGTTAATGTGACCAAAACACATCGTAATCACAGTGCAGTTTGTCAGCATCAGATCACATGGTACAAAGCAACCATGCAATGTGGTTGTGGTGCGGCTCCAAAAAAAGTTGCCTGCAAAGTTGAGATGCGGTGAATTTGAGTCCATTCAAAATGGGCTAGCTCGGTACACCTCTCCCGGGAAGCAGACCAACAGAGAGATGTCCAGCCTGGCTTCGAAGGCCTTTTGTGATCCACGCTAGCCCCACCTCCTGCCCTGTCCAGGGCCTAGGTGTGTTGCCTGCATGCTTACAGGTGTGGGGTGTCTGGCTCCCATACCCCAAGTTTGTGTATATCCCCCCCCCCCCAACCTGGCTTATATACTGGTGCTGACATCACTTGTAGGAGGGCCCTACCTAAAAGGGACCTAATACCTAGTGTCACTACTCGCTGTCCCAGACACTACGCAGAGCAACCTAGTGGCTAACTGCACCTACCTACACCCTAGGCCAGTGGTCGGCAAGCCGCGGCTCGCGAGCCACATGCAGCTCTTTACACGCTTTAATGTGGCTCTTGTGTGCCGGGCACCCGCTCCCCTCCCTCCTCTCGGGCGGCAGGGACTCTGCAGCGTGATCCAAAAAAAAAACAGCCAGGGCAGCGCGCTCAAATGCAATGATTGGCCAGTCTCGCTGCCACTCACATCCTGATAGCCAGTGATTGGCTGTCAGGATGTGTGTAGGCGGGGTAGCGTGACGAACGTGAGAGGAGCTAGGCTCCTCTCACAGTCCGCCCTGAAGACCGGAACAGCGCGGGAACACAGCGAGAGGAACGCGTGGAGCAAAGGTAAGTGAATTGACACAGGGGGGACTTGGCTTACTACTTGCTACTTACTTACTACTACTATATGAGGGATGAATTACTATATGGGGGATGAATTACTATATGGGGGATGAATTACTATATGGGGGATGAATTACTATAGGGGGGGTGAATTACTATGGGGGATGAATTACTATATGGGGGATGAATTACTATAGGGGGGATGAATTACTATGGGGGATTAATTACTATATGGGGGATGAATTACTATATGGGGGATGAATTACTATATGGGGGATGAATTACTATGGGGGATGAATTACTATGGGGGATGAATTACTATGGGGGATGAATTACTATATGGGGGATTAATTACTATATGGGGGATTAATTACTATATGGGGGATGAATTACTATGGGGGATGAATTACTATGGGGGATGAATTACTATATGGGGGATGAATTACTATATGGGGGATGAATTACTCTGGGGGATGAATTACTATATGGGGGATGAATTACTATATGGGGGATGAATTAGTATGGGAGATGAATTACTATATGGGGGATGAATTACTATATGGGGGATGAATTACTATATGGGGGATTAATTACTATAAAAACTTATTGAAACTAAAAACAGTGTACCATCCTATGTATTTTCAGTTTTAAAAATGTGGCTCTCAAAATAAATTTCAATCGTGGTTTTGGCGAGATTTGGCTCAGTTGAAAAAAAAGGTTGCCCACCACTGCCCTAGGCAAATAAATCTCTATTAGAGTTATAGACAAGTTGAATGCCACATATTAATGCAGCTAAATTTGACCAGGGCCTCTAAGCTTTAATGCCCCCACCCGGTCACAAATCTGTGGTACTGGATCAGGTATTGTTGGAACACAGTGTTCATATATTTTGTGCAACAACTACAACAGTATTCAGTCGAGATATATTATTCTACCAATAGATGGCATAGTTTAGAAGTTTGTAGCTGCATCTATAGCTCTATGTCTTTTCTCCTGTTTCCTTCTTTCAGTGAAGCAGAAAAGCACATGTGGATTGTGCACTGTCTATTCTGTAGGGATATATACAGAATTTCTAACAGATTATGGGTCCAGTCATAGCTGACTATAGCAAATAAGTGCGAGATACAGCAACGGAAAGAAGACAGACAGAATAAAAGAAAAAGGCCAGTAACACAGCTACAACAAAGCTTCCATTTGCAAATCTGACCAACCAAAAGAACTAGTCTTTGAAATTCAAGATGAAAATGTTGCTAATAAGAGAAGATATGTGGAAATGTATAAATGAAGTTAGGCTGGAACACCCTTCAGATGAGTGGATAGAGAAAGATCAGGAAGCTCGGAGAACAATCTCTTTTAGCATAGAAGATGGTCAAGTCATACATATATGTAAGTGTAAAACTGCTAACGAAAAGTGGGAAGGATTAGAAAAAGGTGCATGAAAGAGCTGGTCTCAGCGATAAACTGTATTTGATTAGAAAGCTACGCCCCCTCTCTCTTCTCATTGGCTCAATGGCTGTGATTGAACCAGTAGATGGCAGTGTTTATAAGTTTGTAGCTGCATTTATGGTATCCTCTATCTGCATTTATGATATCCTCTGGTACCTGAATACCGTTTCCTTTTTCCTTGTTGCAGTGAAGCAGAAAAGCGCATGTGGACTTTTCTGTAGGGCTATATACAAAATTTCGAACAGGTATATTAAAGCGTAACTAAATTCTCTAAATCAACATGAACTCTTTTTAATCCTTATGCTGCTAGCATTAGTAAATAGATAGGAAGGTATACCATATTTTCTTGCTTTACACATTTTTTTTTACATTTCTTCAGTTGCTTCCTGGTATCTGACCTCGGCCAAAAAGATGTTATTGTATACATCCCAGGAGTCTTCATGGACATTTTTTTTTCTTTCATCTGGAGGAGGGGAGAAGGCGGCTTTCTCAGCTAACCATTCCTTTGTGCCAGCATGCCTGAGCTAAGGGCAGATTGATTGCAGGAAGTAAATGATGAATCCTCTGCCTTTACTCAAGATGGCTGCAGCTAGAAATGTTAGGGGGGGGTTTCAAATTGATTTCTCAACAAAATAAACCATGGAGACTTTGTTGGGTGAGTTTGCTTTGAGTATTAAAAATAAATACTGTAGCATTTTCGTCTGTGGTGCTCAGATACAGTTTAGTTCTGCTTTTAAGGCTGATAAGGGTATGGGGAGGTATTACTGGTAATGCTGGTCATGCCGATGAGGAAACAGCTGGACAGAATGATGTGGGGAAAATTGACATAGCAGTAACTGAGTGATCGACGGAATATTTTCTGTTTTTCATCCAAGTTCAGGCCATTGTATCATTCATCACATTTATCAAACACATTTCTGCCGCTGCTTTGCCCACACGTTTTCCCGGCTGCAATATTCACAGATGTTTGCCAGCATCTGGCCATTTAAATTCTTGAAGGGGAAATCCAGATGGCAGTAAAGTTCACTGTATTTATTACATGGCAAATGTTACCGAAAAAAAAAGAAGAACAAAACCCCAAAAAGGCCACACACTGAAACAAATATATCCAAAATTCATCGTATTCATATGACAACCCTAACTCGTAAAAACATTTCTAAATAAGAGACAATATGTGTATATATATGTGTGTGTGTGTGTGTGTATATATATATATATATATATATATATATATATAAATATATATGTGTGTGTGTATATATATATATATATATATATATATATATATATATATATATATACAGTTGTGTTCAAAATAATAGCAGTGTGTTGAAAAAAGTGAATAAAGCTCAAAATCCTTCTAATAGCTTTTATTTCCATCCACACAAATGCATTGGGAACACGACACATTCTATTCCAAATCAAAACATGAAGAAAAATAGATCAAATTTGTGTTGTTCCTCTAAAAAATTTGAAGAAAAGTGAATATTAGACGGTTCAAAAAAAAAGCAGTGTTTGTATTTTTCTTTACAAACTCAAACATTCACTATATAAACTGAAAAATGTTTGAAGATTTTGCTTTCCTTTGAATGACTTCATGAATATTTGGTTGTAGTCGCTCTGTTTCTGAGAACTGCTGTACATCTGTGTTGCATGGAGTCACCCAACTTCTGGCCCCTGTGATCAGGTATTCCAGCCCAGGATGATTGGACGACATTCCACAGTTCTTCTCTATTTCTTGGTTTTGCCTCAGAAACTGCATTTCTGATGTCACCCCACAAGTTTTCTATTGGATTAAGATCCGGGAATTGGGCTGGCCACTCCATAACGTCAATCTTGTTGGTCTGGAACCAAGATGTTGCACGTTTACTGGTGTGTTTGGGGTCGTTGTCTTGTTGGAACACCCATTTCAAGGGCATTTCCTCCTCAGCATAAGGCAGCATGATCTCTTCAAGTATTCTGCTGTATTCAAACTGATCCATGATCCCTGGTATGCGATAAATAGGCCCAACACCGTAGTATGAGAAACATCCCCATATCATGATGCTTGCACCACCATGCTTCACTGTCTTCACAGTGTACTGTGGCTTGAATTCAGTGTTTGGGGGTCGTCTGACAAACTGTCTCCGGCCACTAGACCCAAAAAGAACAATCTTACTTCCATCAGTCCACAAAATGTTGCGCCATTTCTCTTTAGGCCAGTCAATGTGCTCTTTGGCAAATTGTAACCTCTTCAGCACATGTCTTTTTTCCAACAGTGGGACTTTGCGGGGACTTCTTGCAGATAGCTTGGCTTCACATAGGCGTCTTCTAATTGTAACAGTCCTCACAGGGAACTTTACACCTTCTTTCATCTTCCTGGAGCTGATTGTTGGCTGAGTCCGCGCCATTTTGGCTATTCTTCTATCCATTCGAATGGTAGTTTTTCACTTTCTTCCACGTCTTTCAGGTTTTGGTTGCCATTTTAAAGCATTTGCAATCATTTTAGCTGAGCAGCCGATCATTTTCTGCACTTCTTTATATGTTTTCCCCTCTCCAATCAACTTTTTAATCAAGGTACGCTGTTCTTCTGAACAATGTCTGGAACGACCCATTTTCCTCAGAATTTCAGAGAGAAATGCACTGTAACCGGCATGTACAACATTTGCTGCCTTCCTTCCTTAAATAAGGGCAATAATTGCCACCTGTTTTTCAAAGAATGAATGACCTCACTAATAGAACTCCGCACTGCTATTATTTTGAACATGCCCCTTTCAATTAGTGATTCAATTACACAGAATCAGCAGCATGTTGTTGTTGCTGGATTCCATTGTTGATGGGGGATCTATTGTAACTGGGGCGGGTCTTTTGCTGCTGTGTGCGGTGGATCTAATTTACTGCTTTCTTGTTATTAACAAATTCCATACAACTTACTTAGCACTGCAAAATTATACTTTCCTCTATATTCGGTAAAAGGGGTGGTACTAGGAGGTGGGTAAGGGGCAAGACAAGAAGTGACTCAGAAGGCGAAGTTCCTGCTAATACAGTCAGGTCCATAAATATTGGGACATCAACACAATTCTAACATTTTTGGTTCTATACACCACCACAATGGATTTGAAATGAAATGAACAAGATTTGCTTTAACTGCAGACTGTCAGCTTTAATTTGAGGGTATTTACAGTGGGGATCGAAAGTTTGGGCACCCCAGCTAAAAATTTGTATTAATGTGCATAAAGAAGCCAAGGAAAGATGGAAAAATCTCCAAAAGGCATCAAATTACAAATTAGACATTCTTATAATATGTCAACAAAAGTTAGATTTTATTTCCATCATTTACACTTTCAAAATAACTGAAAAAAAAAAATGGCGTCTGCAAAAGTTTGGGCACCCTGCAGAGTTAATATCTTGTACTGCCCCCCTTTGGCAAGTATCACAGCTTGTAAACGCTTTTTGTAGCCAGCCAAGAGTCTTTCAGTTCTTGTTTGAGGTATCTTTGCCCATTCTTCCTTACAAAAGTCTTCCAGTTCTTTGAGATTTCTGGGCTGTCTGTCACGCACTGCTCTTTTAAGGTCTATCCATAGATTTTCAATTATGTTGAGGTCAGGAGATTGTGAAGGCCATGGCAAAACCTTCAGTTTACGCCTCTTGATGTAATCCCCGGTGGATTTCGAGGTGTGTTTAGGATCATTATCCATTTGTAGAAGCCATCCTCTCTTTAACTGCAGCTTTTTCACAGATGGCATCAAGTTACCATCCAAAATTTGCTGAAATTTTATTGAATCCATTTTTCCTTCTACTCGTGAGATGTACCCTGTGCCACTGGCTGCAACACAACCCCAAAGCATGATTGATCCAACCCCATGCTTAACAGTTGGACAGAGGTTCTTTTCATTAAATTCTGTGCCCCTTCTTCTCCAAACGTACCTTTGCTCATTCCGGCCAAAAAGTTCAATTTTAACCTCATCGGTCCACAGAACTTGTTTCCCAAATGCATCAGGCTTGTCTATATGTTCATTTGCAAAGTTCAAACGATGATTTTTGTGGTGAGGACATAGAAGAGGTTTTCTTCTGATGACTCTTCCATGAAGACCATATTTGTACAAGTATCTCTTTATAGTGGAATAGTGTACCACAACTCCAGTGTCTGCCAGATCTTTCTGGAGGGATCGTGCAGTCAAACGTGGGTTTTGAATTGTTTTTCTCACAATCCTGTGAGCTGTTCTGTCTGATATTTTTCTTGGTCTTCCAGATCTTGCTTTAACTTCCACTGTTCCTGATGACTGCCATTTCTTAATTACATTCCGAACAGAGGATATTGACAGCTGAAAACGCTTTGCTATCTTCTTATAGCCTTCTCCAGCTTTGTGAGCGTCAACTATTTTCAGTTTCAGTTTTCTAGACAACTGCTTAGAAGAACCCATGGTGCTGATTGTTGGGGCAAGGTCAGATGAGTCTGGGCATTTAAAACCTTTGAGCTTGACATCACCTGGTCTTCCCAGACGATGATTGAGAACAATCCATGACACTGGCAGGTCTCAGCTTTGCAAAGGGGGCAGTGCATGCTATAAATTCTGCAGGGTGTCCAAACTTTTGCAGACGCCATTTTTTTGTTTTCTGTTATTTTGAAAGTGGAAATGATGGAAATAAAATCTAACTTTTGTTGACATATTATAAGAATGTCTAATCTGTAATTTGATGCCTTTTGGAGATTTCCTTGGCTTCTTTATTCACATTAATACAAATTTTTAGCTGGGGTGCCCAAACTTTCGATCCCCACTGTACATCCAAATCAGGTGAACAGTGTAGGAATTACAACAGTTTGCATATGTGCCTCCCACTTGTTAAGGGACCAAAAGTAATGGGACAATTGGCTTCTCAGCTGTTCCATGGCCAGGTGTGTGTTATTCCCTCATTATCCCAATTACAATGAGCAGATAAAAGGTCCAGAGTTCATTTCAAGTGTGCTATTTGCATTTAGAATCTGTTGATGTCAACTCTCAAGATGAGATCCAAAGAGCTGTCACTATCAGTGAAGCAAGCCATCATTAGGCTGAAAAAACAAAACAAACCCATCAGAGAGATAGCAAAAACATTAGGCATGGCCAAAACAACTGTTTGGAACATTCTTAAAAAGAAGGAACGCACCGGTGAGCACAGCAACAGCAAAGACCCGGAAGACCACGGAAAACAACTGTGGTGGATGACCGAAGAATTCTTTCCCTGGTGAAGAAAACACCCTTCACAACAGTTGGCCAGATCAAGAACACTCTCCAGGAGGTAGGTGTATGTGTGTCAAAGTCAACAATCAAGAGAAGAGTTCACCAGAGTGAATACAGAGGGTTCACCACAAGATGTAAACCATTGGTGAGCCTCAAAAACAGGAAGGCCAGATTAGAGTTTGCCAAACGACATGTAAAAAAGCCTTCACAGTTCTGGAACAACATCCTATGGACAGATGAGACCAACATCAACTTGTACCAGAGTGATGGGAAGAGAAGAGTATGGAGAAGGAAAGGAACTGCTCATGATCCTAAGCATACCACCTCATCAGTGAAGCATGGTGGTGGTAGTGTCATGGCGTGGGCATGTATGGCTGCCAATGGAACTGGTTCTCTTGTATTTATTGATGATGTGACTGCTGACAAAAGCAGCCGGATGAATTCTGAAGTGTTTCGGGCAATATTATCTGCTCGTATTCAGCCAAATGCTTCACAACTCATTGGACGCTTCACAGTGCAGATGGACAATGACCCAAAGCAGACTGCAAAAGCAACCAAAGAGTTTAAGGGAAAGAAGTGGAATGTTATGCAATGGCCAAGTCAATCACCTGACCTGAATCCGATTGAGAATGCATTTCACTTGCTGAAGACAAAACTGAAGGGAAAATGCCCCAAGAACAAGCAGGAACTGAAGACAGTTGCAGTAGAGGCCTGGCAGAGCATCACCAGGGATGAAACCCAGCGTCTGGTGATGTCTATGCGTTCCAGACTTCAGGCTGTAATTGACTGCAAAGTATTTGCAACCAAGTATTAAAAAGTGAAAGTTTGATTTATGATTATTATTCTGTCCCATTACTTTTGATCCCTTAACAAGTGGGAGGCACATATGCAAATTGTTGTAATTCCTACACCGTTCACCTGATTTGGATGTAAATACCCTCAAATTAATGCTGACAGTCTGCAGTTAAAGCAAATCTTGTTCGTTTCATTTCAAATCTATTGTGGTGGTGTATAGAGCCAAAAATGTTAGAATTGTGTTGATATCCCAATATTTATGGACCTGACTGTATTCTCTGAGAGTAAAAAAGCCCTGGATGTGTGTGTGCATATATATATATATATATATATATATATATATATATATATATATATATATAAAACATGTCTCCACTGCTCTAGAGTCCAGTGGCGGTGTGCTTTACACCAGGGCATCCGACGCTTGCATTGCACTTAGTGATGTAAGGCTTGGATGCAGCTGCTCGGCCATGGAAACCCATTCCATGAAGCTCTCTACGCACTGTTGTTGTGCTAACCTGAAGGCCACACTATGTTTGGAGGTCTTTAGCTATTGACTCTGCAGACAGTTGGTGACTTCTGCACACTGTGCACTTCAGCATGCGCTGACCCCGCTCTGCCATGTGACGTGGCCTACCACTTGGTGACTGAGTTGCTGTTGTTCCCAGTTGCTTCCACTTTGTTATAATTCCACTAACAGTTGAGCGTGGAATATTTAGTAGCCAGGAAATGTCACAGATGGACTTATTGCACAGGTGGCAACCTATCACGGGACCACGCTTGGAGTCACTGAGCTCCTGATAGAAGCCAGTGGGGGCCATACAAACTATTGAGTACCACTTTGAGAACAGTGGCAGACAGTAAAAAAAAACTACCCTGCTTCTCTCTAGCCCCCCCAAAAAAAAGGTTTGCATGGACAGTGGTAAGGCTTTTTTTTCTCTCTAAAAATACCAGTGTTAGCGGTTCAAAATCACTTCTTGGCACTCTGTATATGAATTCAGCGGCAAGCAGAACAAGTAGAAAGCTCCTCTGTGGGATGAAATGACTTTGTCTGCTATGTTTAGCTGAATCGATAATTCACATGGGCAGGCTGGAGTCGATAAGAGGTGTTTGGAGCTGTTTCAAGTTAAAATAAATAAATAAAAAAATAGTTAAGGTCTCCTTTTTTGCTAACACTAAAACCTTTGTTAAGTAAACAGTCACAAAAGATATAAATATTTTTTTTTCTGGAAAATATTTCAACATCTACATTAAAGAAAATGAAAAAACGATAATAAGTGACTTTCATATATATATATATATATATATATATATATATATATATATATATATATATATATATATTTATGGTATTCGATTTTTGCAGAAGAACACTTTATTGTTTTAAATACCAAAAATAAAAAAAAAATCAATTTACTTTAACATATAAAAAAAAATGTAAAAAACACTTGAGAATATATTCCATTATTTGAAATGACCTTGGGATCTTTCAACATTGCAGCTTTGTTATACAATTTTTTTCTGCAGGCAAAAATTAATTTCTAAATTAAAATATGTTTTTTAAGTCTGCAGAATAATGGGATCGCTGCCAGAGACCTCACTTATCAGGCAACTCTCCAACAGAAATATTATTTCCAATAAGCATATATTACAAAGCTTAGTAAGGCCACTTTATAAATCACTTCTACTGTTGTAATCTAATATGTTTGAAATGTGAGTGTTACCTGAGAACAAAACAGTAATAGAAAGGGAAAAAAGGAACACCGTGCAGTGATGAAAAAATAAACAGAACTAAATGAGCTGGATCAAACTCAAATCCATTAAAAAAAAAACAAACATAGACTTACAAACAAGCAATTTCATAAAAAAAAAAATGAAAAGACCTATGGCAGTACTTCAACATCCCAATTTTGCTAAAAATTATCAGAGACCAAACTTATTTTTACTTGAGTTAAAAAAAAACAAAAAAACAAGTAAGCAATGATTCATATTCAGCTTCTAAACTGGCTTAACCTCCCTAGCGGTATGATTATTTCAGATTTTTGGTGCTGAAAGCGGTACCATTATTTTGCATGGAAATATGTATTTTCTTTATTGTAGGCTGTAATTTAGGAATAACTCACTGAAATCTGTCCGAACAAGAGTCTAGTAAACATCCCGGATATGATAAAACTTGAAACACGAAATCATAAATTATAATTTAATAAATAATCAGAAAAAATAATAATATAATTATAATAAATTTAATTCAATAATAAAATCAAACCAAAAACACTGAAATTTGAAATATAGTGCCAAGTTCGCACATCGCTGAGCAAAGTCGCAAAATCGTTTTCAGTGTCTGATGACGAATTTCCCCGCAAATCATTATCACTCAATTCTGCAAGTGGTTCTGATTTACTATCACTGTTCTCTAGCCGGTCTAAAACCACTTTTGACATAAAGGGACGCTTTTTGGATGCCATGGACTTTTCTAAGTTTCCAGGCAGAAAGAACAGTCAAAATGCAGGCAGGGCGCAGGACAAAGCACTCGGGACAAAATGTATGTGAAATGGTTTGATACAGTAATGTTATACTATGTAATATTCGTTTTAAAAAAAAGTCGTTTTTTAAAATTTTCAAATTTGCCACCGGTTCCGGCGCCCGTACGTCCCGACGTCACAGGGACCGGAACACGGAAGTCGGATGCCGGCATCGGCCGGAGGAGATGGCCGGGGACGATGCAGGGGACGCATTGCAGGAGCTCAGGACAAGGTAAGCGCTGCAGGGAATCCCTGTGCAACTCTGCATGGTAAGCCCGAGTGTAGCTCGGGGTTACCACTTTTGGTACTGAAACTTTACCCCGAGCTACACTCGGGAATACCGCCACGGAGGGTAATTTTTACTGATTTTGTCCATTGGCTTGCATCTACACGAGCATGCTTGTTTGATGGACTTTGGTACCCAGTGGCCTATTTAATTTAGGATCATTGGATTGAACAGGACAAGAGGTGTGAGGAAAGCCCTCTCGTCAACTCAGCCTCAACCAAATACATGACACTATGCACAGGGGCGGACTGACCATTTGGAAACTCAGGCAGGGAGTTTGAACAAGGACACAGGGGCCCCATGATCCCCTATTGCCCGGGGGCCCCATGAGTTTTACAGTCCGCCCCTGACTATGCATCAAACATGCTGAAGCCTTAAAGCTCATCTCTGTGCATACACAAAGCCCCTACCATCCCTCCATCTAAACCCCTTCCCTCTCTTTCCCATCAAATTCTATGTGAACTTGTTCATGTCCCTTGCTGATACTCACTATGAGTGTGGAGACTGGGGATCCAGTGCTACAGTTTGTACCCCAACTGACCAGTTCCTCCCACATAAAGTCATCAGATTGTGGAGTCTTCAAGAGCCTGAGAGGACTCCGCCATTGGACAACCAAAATTAAGTGTTCCTATCACCCAGGCAACAATGTGGATACCCTGAAAAGGAACCTCCATCTCTGCCCTAAAGAAGGTAGAAGACCCACTGCCTCACATGACCACAGATTTAGATAAGCAGAACTATTTTTTTAAAACTAATATGTCGAAGAGTTAGCAGCATCCCATCCTAGAGGACCTCACATTAGCCTTGTCCTCTAATTGATCTCTGAACTTCAGGTTTAGGTTCAAGAAGTCCTTCTTCGCTTATCATCAGATGCAAAAAAAGGATAAAAACTACAGTCCAAACTGTGATCTTCTGAGTTACTTTATTGGATCATCCATAATAGATGTGCCTATTAAATGGTGACTCCAACCAAAATCCTTCCTTCATTATGAAGAGTTGGTTTCTTTGAGTGGTTATATTATGACTGTACATACTTTATGGGTGATCCAATAAATTAACTCAGAAAAGCACAGTTTGGAGTGCAGTTCTTAAGCTTTCTTTTCACCTGATATATATCGACTATTTAGGGAAGGGGTGGTAGGCAAAGAGCTGTGAGAGGGCTGTGTAGCACACACTGTTGTAGGAGCCACAGGAATTTTGTCCAGGTCTTTCCCAAAAGCTTTGCCCCGCAGCCAGGAACATAGGCTCATTCATACATTTCTTCAATGACCAGTCTAGGGGTATTGTTTTTGTTGTTTTTATTTTTGGAGAACTTGGATAGGGATGGGGAATTAGGTGGGATGCTCCAAATCAGAAACTATGTACAGTTGAGGACTTTCGGATAAGCTATGATGAAGTCCCTGTTTGAAACAAATGGTAGACTTTGGGGCAGCAGAAGTAGTAGTAGTAGTAGTAGCAACTAGAGCAGAGTCCTTTTAGTGAACAAAGCTGTTCAGAAAACCAGCTGGTGTTCCCTTTAGCTAGACCCTCAGCTGGCTCCCTAGCACTAGAGGGGTTTAAGTAGCACATAGTCTCTAAGATCCTTTAGGGGTGTCTGTACTCACAAGGCCCAATAACAGCAGGTTGCCTTCCTCTGTGAAACCAGACTGGATCTTCAGTAGACTGCTCTGAAATTTGCTTTGATAGAACCCAGGTCTCAGTATCCAGGCCCTCAGGTCGCCCACCTCAGGCCTACGGCAGTAGATCCAGCTGCATATATACAGAAAAGACCCAGCATGCCTTCAGAGCCTCTCTCTCTGGGATAGGCCAGGGCTGTATCAATATTCATGCTTCCATCTGCATACTGTAGCTCCATTTCTATTATCCGGAAGCTTCTAATGTTTTCTGGATGCAGAGGGAGCTATCAGCCTGGCTGCAGATGGTCACACTGAACAGACCTAACTAGCAGAACACAGCAGTACTGATTATAGTATGCAAAGTTATACTTTTAGCTAACAACAAGTACAGTGCAACAACTACATTTAATTATCAAGATATATCAAGATATAGACTAAATCTATCCATCTATCTATCTATCTATCTATCTATCTATCTATCTATCTATCTATCTATCTGTCTATCCCTAGCACCTATCTAAGGCCTCATGTACACATGAACTCCTCTAGACGTTAAGCTCTCCTGGCAGTAGAAAAACACTAAACGCGGCAAAAAGCTTAGCAAAAATGCATGTAAACGCAGTACCGCGTTTTGGCACGTTTACCGCTTCAACGTTTATTTATTTGATTGGCCAGAGTATTTTCCATTGACATGGTTACATGGATAAATGCCCAAGTGCTAAACGCGGCATATTTTTTGGCCAAAACGTTTTAACTATCCCTAAATTCTGCTGCTCCTAAATTCTGGTAAATAGACTTTTATTGAGTTGAGTTCAAGAGCTTTGGCAAAAAAAACACCAAAAGCTTCTTAAATCACGTTTACGAGCAGCATTGTACATGAGGCCTAAGGGGGTGCTACAGGCGCATGCCTGGATAGGTGCTATAACTTCACAAGAAAAGAAGATCAGCTCCTTACCAACAACTTGTTGCAGTACACTGAAAAACAAAACGAGAGGTTTATCTTAGATTACTAGGCAATTAATAATGCTTTGGGTATTCCAGGTTTTTCTGGGTTATGGTTGCATCCAAATTCATTACCTCCATTACTGACCAGTTGTGAGCAGGGGTGGACTGACCATTTGGAAACTCGGGCACTGCCCGAGGGCCCGGGGTCAGTAGGAGGCCCCATGAGATGCCCCTGGTACCTTTTTCATAGGCTTTTTTGAGTTTGGGCAAGGACACAGGGGTCCCATGATCCCCTATTGCCCGGGGGCCCCATGAGTTTTACAGTGCGCCCCTGACTATGCATCAAACATGCTCAAGGCTTAAAGCTCATCTCTGTGCATACACAAAGCCCCTACCATCCCTCCATCTAAACCCCTTCCCTCTCTTTCCCATCAAATTCTATGTGAACTTGTTCATGTCCCTTGCTGATACTCACTATGAGTGTGGAGACTGGGGATCCAGTGCTACAGTTTGTACCCCAACTGATGCCCCTGGTACTTTTTTCATAGGCTTTTATGAGTTTGGGCAAGGACACAGGGGCCCCATGATCCCCTATTGCCCGGGGGCCCCATGAGTTGTCAGTCCGCCCCTGTTTGTGAGGGATGTAGCAGCCAACCAGAAGTCAATCATGTAGCCAAGCTACAAACAGCCTATGATTAGTGCACCAAGGGTTAAGCAGCAACAGAACTTCTCATATTGGAGAAGAAGAAAATAATTTTGACAAGACTGCCACATTCCATCATGGGACCATGCTAAATCATCAGGCTTCTGTAAAGAACCGAGTTTTGTTTTTTAATCCTGGGTAAATAACTCTTTCTATTTAATGTTTCCTGCCGAAGTGTGAACACATCTTGGTAAGAAAACATATAATTATCCTCCCAAGGAAGGCATGAAATCTTGATAAAAAAAATAGTAAAGAAGGATTTGGCAGGAAGAGCCAAATGTGACAAACAAGTGATAAGTTGTCAGCTTGTTAATTTTGGAGGTGCTAAGTAGCACGGCTCATTATTGTATTTGTGAGTCACTAATTACTTAAATTGCTAAGATTTCTTCTGTACATTCACTTTTACATTCGGTTTGTTTGGAAGATTTTTAAAAGTAGAAAAATCTAGCTTTATTTTTTAAATACAATTTACATTTTAGATCACATAGGAAAGAGTTAACACATCTGTCAGTTTGCAGTCTCTGTGGGAGGGATTTTACACCACTGCCTGTCCTGCTGACCACATAAGAAGTGGGAAATTTCCCTGACGGGCAAACAGATGGTAGTATAGACCTGAGTGAACTATTAGCCCATCCCCATGTTAATAGAGAAAAAAGTTTTTACTGACATTTGTTTCCTTGTTGGAAGATTCCTTGGTGGGACTCCAAGCAAAACCGTTTTTTTCAGTTCGGAATAGAGTGAGGGTCAGATTTATAACAATGGGTCAACTCTTATACCGAGAAATGTCCTTTTTTTACTGGTCCTAGTATATTTTGTCCTAAAAAGATAAAGGATGGGGGAAATCACATGAAGAAGAGACCAAAGCTGGCCATAGATGGATCAACATTTGGCTAGTTTAGCAGGAACCAGCCACATATCTAGCTATTTATGGCCATCCCTGTTCGACAGAAGTCAATCGGCATATTGAATGACTTCACCAAGTCACTCTCCAAATATTTATCTCATTTCATTTATTCATCTCATTATATCATGCACAGGGGCGGACTGACAACCCATGGGACCCCCGGGCAATAGGGGATCATGGGGCCCCTGTGTCCTTGCCCAAACTCATAAAAGCCTATGAAAAAGGTACCAGGGGCATCTCAAGGGGCCCCCTACTGACCCCGGGCCCTCGGGCAGTACCCGAGTTTCCAAATGGTCAGTCCGCCCCTGATCATGCATCATTGGCAATAAACCTCCTAGTGGTTGGCGATGGGAGAAATAGGTATTCTTAACCCAACATTGCTGCATTTACCTTGTCTAATACCAAAGATGCCAGCAGGGGCGGACTGACCATTCGAGCACTCGGTCACTGCCCGAGGGCCCGGGGTCAGCAGGGGGCCCCATGAAATGCCCCTGGTACCTTTTTTATAGGCTTTTTTGAGTGTGGGCAAGGACACAGGGGCCCCATGATCCCCTATTGCCCAGAGGCCCCATGAGTTGTCAGTCCGCCCCTGGATGCCAGTGACACCCATGAATGGCAGCAACACTGAACTTAGGGAAAGCCAAATGAGATACTACTAATTAGCTTTGACATATTACTACCTGGGAGAACTAAATTTAACTAGTCACCTCTGCTTACGGTAGGGCAGCTACATGGGAAATAAAGGTAACAACACGCTTATTTTGGTGTCTGCTTGATACATTGAGCATCAATACTGACAACATTCAGAACTGAAGAAACACTAACATGTCAATCAGTGTTAGCCTTCAAACTACTTCATCTAGAACAATGGATCTGCTTGCCAATCACAAATATTTGTTTTCTAGTATTAGTGTCATAAACAGATAAATCAGTTTTGCCATATAAACACAAGAGATGCTGCACTGTTCTTTATTACTGAAATTGTTTTCATTTTTTTCTTATACCAGTGGCTAAGGTAAAAGGAAAAAAAATCAAGACAGCAGCAGAGATTCAGGAACCAGTTTAATTGAACTGAGATTATAACCAAACCTTGCCAGTTTTGTTACTCAAACCATTTTTCCACTCCTGCTGCTCTGAGCTGATCATGGCTATAATATGCTGGCTATGGCTGTTATGTCCAATGAGTGCGCCAAGCAAACATCCAAAAGTCCAAAGTATTATTGATAACATTGGGAACACCAATGCATTTTGGGGGCCAAACAGATTGCCGCTTCATCCAAGCTCAGGATATTGTGCCTAAATGGACTCAGATAAGCAGATAACAGTCCTTTGCTGCACTTGGTAATACTGGTATAACAAACCTTCTGAAACTCTGCTCAAATGGACTCAGATATGTGGAAACCAGAAAAGTCTGTGGTTTTCTGCTTCGAACAGTCAGAATCTCGAAACCCTGACGAAGGGGGAGTCAAGACCCTAAGATGTGTTGGCTGTCTTCTGCTCTGAACCAATTTTATCAATAAAATCTTTGGACTCTTGGAAATTTTGTGGTATGTTCATTGGACTGTATATATGTATTCTCTGGGTTTTGCCTTTCTTTATAAGAGTCCCCATTTTGTGAACTGCCGTCAAAATGGAGTCAGTGTGCTCAGTGGTAATAAGATTGACCCATTGAAAATCTCTTGCTTTTATTTTTTTTAACCTCTTGCCATCCGCCTGCTTTTTTTAAACGGCAGGGCGGTGGCAGTCCAGGGGCGGGTTGCCGTTCATAAACAGCACCCGCCTTTTCTAGCTGTGCGCGCTCCCTGGGAGCGTGCAGCACCGCGATCTGGTGCCCGCTGTGTCCTCTGGACACAGTGAAACAGCGATCGTCGGACGGGACCTCTGTACGAGGTCCCGATCATGTGATCACTGATTGGCGAATCAGTGATCACATGCAAAGTAGTAAGCAAGATGTCACTTGTGACATCATTGCTTACTACGTGTGAAATCTGTGAATGATCACAGAGGTCACATGGTACAAGGCTATTCACAACAGCCTTGTACCATGTGACAAGCTGTGACCAATCACAGCTCACTCAGTATTTCTCAATGACTGCAAGAATGCAGACAGAGAGAAAGAGAAATTATTGCTTTTACATCCTTTATGGGTGTAAAAGCAATCAGTGTAAAAAAAAACAAAAAAAACATGGTGACACTGTACTGCTAGGGTGACAGTATGTAAAAAAAAAAAAAATAATAAAAAATAATAATATAAAAAAAATAAAATAAAAATGTAAAAAAAAATGTTTAAAAATTATAATTTTTGGTTATAAACTAATTTGGATTTTTTTTTTTACTAAAAAAATAACGGAATAAATTTTGGCCAAGATTTATGATGAAATATTATTTATTTGCAAAATTTAATTTAAAAAAACTACTTTTTTTCAAAATTTTTGGACTTTTTCATTTACATAGTAAAAAAAATAAAAATCCCAGCGGTGAATAAATACCACCAAAATAAAGCTTTATCTGTGTCCAAAAAAATGGTAAAAAATTCATATGGGTACAGTGTTGCATGACCGCGCAATTGTCATTCAAAGTGTGATAGCGCTGAAAGCTGAAAATTGCCCTGGACAGGAAGGGGGTAAAAGTGTCCGGACAGAAAGTGGTTAAGTACATGAGGTCACAGACCCAAGGCATACATACTGAAAACAAATGTCAGACAATGCAGCAGAATTTTTTATCTCTAAGGTTAGCAACTCAGATAATATTGAAGTATCAGCATAACAGCCATGGAACTAGCATTCTTAACAGATAACTGACCCCATCATATCCTTGTGACAAAGTCTGTTTAATATTAAAGTTACGCTTTAAACTACTTAAAGAGACCCTGTAACCCTGCAGGACAAATGGCAAAGGACTCCCCCCCACACCCTCTTACTCACCCTACCAACCCTTATTGCTCCTTCCTCCTCTGCAGCCAACCACAGCACCAAACACTTCCATACTTTCATGTATGGGGGTGCACATGACCTCCTCCCCTGTGACAATGCTTGAGTCTAGCAGCAAATCAATAGGCAAGAGCAGGGTGGATAAAAATCAATGATTTAAAAAAAAAAAATCAGATTTTTTTTATTTAAATCAGATTTCTTTGATTTAAATCAGATTTTTTTTAAATAAAATGCTTTTTGAGGAAAATATATTACCATCCAAAGGTTATTCCATCATGAAATAAAGATTAGTTTTTTAATTATGTAGAATAAGGCTGTATATGTTTAATTTTTTTGGTAAATAAATTCCATGAATCCATTCACAATGTCATGCTCTTCCAGAGGTTTTTGTAAGATTATTGGGCAGTTTCTCTGCCTACAAGATATTATCACAGATGTTCGGTTTACTTTTGCAGTTCTCAAAACTGAATTTGACTCAGCGGAGATCACATGCCTCTTCTTCACAGCAAAAATGTTATAACATGAACAGAGTTAAGAAAAAGACCTTCATCCTAACTTCTACAAACCTATGAATACAGAATCAACCCCTTCAGTGCTAAGTTTCAAGAAGTTCAGTGAATAGAATAGAAACAATATTTTTCTGATTGTTTGGAGTGGAATAGATCTGCACAAGAAGAAAGTGAAACTAAGTGTGAGGAGGAAGGGGCTGACAGTCTAAGTTTCTTAAAATATAAAGATTTTTTTTAGCCAAATTAGTTCACAAACATGGATGTTTAAGCAAATCACATATGCTGGAATGTTATTGTTTCAGATGAATAAATCTATTTAAATTGTTATTATTAAGGTAATGATTATTTTTCTCCTTCCTAAGTACAACAGAAAAGTTGTCCAAATATGAATAATTAACCTATTAAACTGGGGATAAAAAAAACTAATATGAAAAGTTGTTATTCTAAAAATCTTCATCTACTTGCATATTAAAGTTATACCAGCAAGAATTAGTCTTTATGTAGAAAACTAGGATTTAAATCAAGCCTTACTGACTAGTGATTTAAATCGTGATTTAAATCAGTTTGATTTAAATCAAATCCACCCTGGGCAAGAGCACAGTCAAATGATCAGAGTAGTGATAGCAACAATCCCCCAGGCCAACGCCAGTCATTTCAGTGCCAGCTATATACTAGAAAGGAATGGCAAGGGATTGCTAGTATAGCGAATTAAGTTTCCGAGGCATGCCCTTTGCAAATACACTTTGCCCTGTATTGTCAAGGTGACAGAGTATCTTTAAACCAGGGCTTCTTAAAGGAGCATAGCCATATCCCTTGGAGATATGGGATCAAATGACATGGGAATAATAATGGATCTCCGAATAATTAAAAATACAATTTCAACAGGATTATCAGCATTATTGAACCTGAAACCAAAGTGCAGAGATAGACTTGACATGTCAGATGACACGCAAGCAACATTGTCAGTAACCAGACCTCCATTCTAGGTTCTGATTACACAAAACAACAAAAATCTCACTAGTATAGCTAGCTTGTGTATTTATTTATACTGTTTTTTTTTCTTTTATAAATAGATATGATAAACTCCTTAGGGGTTTCCCTCATCTGTTCTATTCCTATCTATCCATATGTAAAGCAAAACCAAGCTATTGACGTCTTTTGAAGTCATATCCGTACCTAATAGAACTGTTGATGATGATGATTTTGGGTAATTTGGTGATAAGGTACAGGGGCATATTGGAAATACTTTCAAAGGGTCTGTAATTGTTAAAAGGTGAAGATCCTTGCGTTAAATAGTTCCTGAACAACAGACTACTGCACTAAGGGGCACCAGCTCCAACTCTGACCTGAGGAAACCAATAAAGATGACTGACAGCAGACAATTACAGAGCGAGAGTCAGAAGATCATAATGTAATTTACTTGAAAAAAAAAAGCAATATAACTTTGTATTATGAAATTATGTTATGAATCTCACTCATAATTCTCTAAAGGACCCCTATACAGCTTTACTACTGGATGGTGAATTTTGTGGGGGGGGAAAAGACATATTTTTGGATTCTCCAATTCTTAAAATGTATGACTATATGAAACAGATTTACCAGTAAAGAGATTTTTTTTTAAATTATTTGATTATTTCCACTGTAGAAAACAGCGTGTATGCACTCTAGTTTAGGACACAGTTTCAAATTTTACCTATGTCTTTGACCACATCCACCATTCTATTACGGGAAAATAGAACACTACCCTTCCCCACCGTTTGGTGTCCCTGTGGTGTAGGAGGGTCCACCTTCCAGTGCCCACAATAATACAAGGTGTTGTGGATGCCTCCCATTGCCTTTCAAAACAGTCCATCACAGGAGTCCTCATAAGTTCCTTAGAACTTTAAGTGGTGGCATCATGACATGAGGTGGCAATGGGACCAATTGGCGGTCCAAGATTTTAGCTTCCAATCTTTACTTAGGTTGGGGATAATCACAAGAAAGCAGATTAAGGTAAGTAAATTTGGAATCCAACAACTTAGTTTTAAATTAAGCATTGAAAGAGAAGGATGAGTGGATTTTTTCTTTTTTTTTTGCTTTCCTCGGAGATGGATTTAAAAGCAAAAGTGAAGGTACCAGAATGAAGACAGTAGGAAAACCTTCAGTACATGCATTACAAAATCTATAAATCTAAAAATCTATGTTTAAAAATAGAATGTAAAACTTACAAAATCACTTTCGAAATTGGGTCACATGATACTGCTGATCTGGTTCTTATTTCAAAAGATGCAGGCCAAGGAGATAGATGGATTTAGAGATTCTATTTGGTAATGGGAAAAGATCATTCAACACTTGCATGGGTTTCTTCATGGTACTCTTGATTCCTCCCACACTCCAAGAGCATTCTGATGAGTTGTTTAGCTCCTGCTTTAAATCTGGCCCTAGTATGATATTCTGTTGAGTGTGCTCAAGATGGCTGCTTCATCTCCTATCTACCCCAATAACTATTTGATAAGCACTTTGAGCTCCAAGGAAGAAAGGTGCTATAGAAATATAAATTCATTCAAATGTATAAATAAAAAAAAATGAATTAGTAAAGGCACAGGTGAGAACTACACTTTAAACTATGTTGCTACTGGTGGAGGGAGAGCTAAAGATACCACTGGAAGGTTTCACCTCCATCACACACACTAAACTGCCATTGAAAGTGAAAAAAGAATACAACTATTTTATTGAGGTGCCACCAATGAACTGTTACTTAAATTGGGTCACAATTTTTAGTGCCTGATGTACAGTATATAAAATGTTGTTTTTAGAACAATAAGATAAAAGGAAAAGTATAATAAATAGGAATAAGAATTGCTGCAGATGAAATTTCACATAAAAAAAAAGAGCTGGGATGAAAGGTTTTTTTTTTTCTTTTTTGTAGGATAAAATTGGGAATAATTGGGAATTGTCAGGATGTGTTCCCTTTGGGGTGCACTTCTCTTACTTCCTGTCCAAATTTAACTTTGAGAGGACTTGAGGTTATCTCTCCAATGAAGACAAAATCCGCAAAAAAGAAAAAAAAAGGGGGACTTAATGGGATCTCTCCAAAAACCGGAAAAAAATTGCACTGATGGGTTAGTACTTCTTTAAAGTTTTTAATAATATACCTATTTAGCTCATGTGCTCCCTTTATTATTATTATTATTATACAGTATTTATAAAGTGCCAATAGTTCACTCAGCGCTGTACATTACAAAGGGGGACAGAACATGTGACAGAACAATACCAATACAATGCAAAACATGAGGGGATTGAGGGCCCTGCTCTTTGGAGCTTACAATCTAAGAGGGAGGGGATGGTGGCACAGGAGGAGATAGCTGTGGGGGATGGAGTGGTAGGAAGAGTGGAGGAGGTCGGCAAGTTAGCAGGGGGTGGTGTAGGCTCCCCTGAAGAGATGGGTTTTCAGGGTGCGCCTAAAGGAGAGGAGAGTAGGTGATAATCTGATGGGTTGGGGCAGGGAGTTCCAGAGGATGGGTGACACCCTGGAGAAGTCCTGGAGGTGGGCATGGGAGGAGGAGACCAGGGAACTAGAGAGAAGGAGGTCTTGTGAGGAGCGGAGTGCGCGTGCTGGGCGGTACTTGGATATTAGGTCAGTGATGTAGTTCGGGGCAGTATGGTGGACAGCTTTGTACGTCAGCGTTAGGATTTTGAATTTGATCCGTTGCGCAATCGGAAGCCAGTGGAGGGATTGGCAAAGGGGGGTGGCGGAAACGGAGCGGTTGGAAAGGTGAATGAGTCTGGCAGTCGTATTCAGGATGGGCTGAAGCGGGGATAGCCAGCGGCGAGGCAGGCCAGTAAGGAGGGAGTTGCAGTAGTCGAGTCGTGATATGATGAGGGAGTGGATGAGCTGTTTAGTGGTTTCTGGGGTTAGGAACGTGCGGATTTTGGCGATGTTGCGGAGGTGGAGTCTGCACGAGTTTGTTAAAGATTGGACTTGGGGCTGGAAGGATAGGTTGGAGTCCAAAATGACACCAAGTACTCTGGCCTGCGGGGCGGGTTTGATGGTGGCGTTGTTGGACATGATGGAGAAGTCAATGGGGGGTGGTGTCCGGGCTGGAGGGAAGACAAGAAACTCGGTTTTGGAGAGGTTCAGTTAAAGGAAGTGGAGCGTTCCTTATTTACTGTCCAAATTACCTATGAGAGGACTTGAAGAAATCTTGTCATTGGAGGCAAAGACAGCAAAAAAAAAAAAAAGTAGAATGGAGATGAGTTGGTACTTCCATGGAGTTTTTAGAATTATACCCTATCATTTATTTTTATCATGAATGAAAATTTCTCACTATCCAAATTTACCTTTGAGAGGACTTGAAGGGATCTTGCCAATGGAGAAAAAAACAGAAAAAAAGTGAATTTTAAGATCATTTCATATGACTCAATTCAGCCCCTACCCATTCCTGTTTCTTTTGGGGTTTTTTTTTCACTTTGGATAACATTAGGAAAAATTGAGAATTGTCAAGGACTTGAAGGGATCCCTATAATTTATTTTTCATGCGCTTTAAATGGTAGTGTTAAGTCAATTCTATTTTTATTTTTTTTGCTTTGGATAGTATTGGGGATATTTGGGAATTGTCGGGATTTAGCTCATGTGTTCCATTTGGGGATGAATGTTCCTTACTCCCTGTCCAAATTTAGCTTTGAGAGGACTTACAGGTATCTCTCCAATGGATATAACAACAGCAAAAAAAAGGTCTCAAAGGGATCTCTCCAACAAAAACAAAAACAGAAAAAAGTAGCACAATGAAGATGGGTTAAAACTTTCAGCAGTATACCCTATAATTTATTTTTCATCCTGCATTTAAAAGGGCATTTTAAGAGAATTCTATATTCTATAGTTCAACCACTCTCCATTCTTGACTGTGTTCATTTTAGACAGTGCTTCAAATTCTTTTAATGTATTATTTTTTTAGTTAAAATATATTTCTTATTGTTCTTTGAATGTTTTGGATGCATTTGTTTTTGTTATTACCAACTTGTCAGCATCAGACAGGCTTAAAGGATGAAAACAAGCAAATACTCGAGTCTTGAATGTTTAGACTATTTATCTCCTAAAGGTACACATCAAATAATTGAACTGGATTTTCATTTATTCACCCCGGCAACAACATTTAAACCCTGCTGGGAGTTTACATTAGTGTACGCAATCTGTTAATTAGGAATACACAAGAAGTAGCCCATTAAGGTTTTTGTACAGAATCCAAGATTTCACAGCAAAATTAATCTTAATGGATTTTTTTTCCTTCCCTCTCTTGGATCAAATGGAGATTAAAACAACAGTTGGTCAAACAAAATTAGAGCAAACATCTCTTTAAAGTGAAACATTGATAAACAATTTCACTATTCTTTTAATTAGCAAAGTGCTTTAGGACGAAAAGACAGACAGCTTTGCAAGGCGCTGGTGTTTAAATATTATGACACTTTTTTAAAAATCTATCAAATTTTAATAATCGTATTTTTCTCCAAAACATGCTGCGCGTATAAGGAAAGAATATTGTACAAAAATGTTCAAAAGAAAATCTTAAAAAAATGAAACTGCAAATATCTGATAATAATGTTGTGCCCCTCCCTTTATAATATTAAAACAGCTGATTGGTTTCTACTGGTAATACCTTCCTAGCCTTTTATTGATTAGGAGTCAAAGCACCAGTAAATCATTTTCCTGGTGCCAACATGGCAACATATATGTGGTGGTATGCTGCCATGGATTGGCACCAAGAAAGGAAAATTAAGGTAAGTATTTGATACAGTTTTCCATCTTCCTGGCATGAACATGGCAGCATACTACCACATGTATACTGCTATGGATTGGTGCCAGGAAAGGGAAATTACTACAAGTGTCAAAGCACCAGTAAATTATTTTCCTGGCAACAACATGGCAGCATACATTTGATAGTATGCTGCCATGGATTGGCACCAAGAAAGGAAAATTAAGGTAAGTATTTGATCCAATTTTACAATTTTCCTTTTTCCTGGTGCCAACATGACAGCATACTAAAACAGGTATACTGCCATAAACTGGACGGCGACAAAGGGAAATTGCGGTAATCATCAAAGCATCAGGAAATCATTTATCTGGCGCCAAAATGGGAATATACATGTGGTAGTATGCTGCCATGGATTGCAGCCAGGAAAAAAATGAAGGTAAGTATTTGATACGATTTTCTATTTTCCTGGCACCAACATGGCAGCATACTACTACATGTATACTGCTATGGATTGGTAACAGGAAAGGGAAATTACTGCAAGTGTCAAAGCACCAGTAAATAATTTTCCTGGCACCAACATGGCATCATATATTTCATAGCATGCTGCCATGGATTGGCACCAAGAAAAAGAATTAAGGTAAGTATTTGACACAATTTTCCATTTTCATGGCACCAACATGGCTGCATACTACCACATGCATGGACTGGCACCTGGATGGGAAATTGTATTAAGCATCAAAGTATCAATAAATAATTTTCCTGGTGTCAACATGGCAGCATACATGTGGTAGTGTGCTGCCATAGATTGGAGCCAAGAAATTAAAATTAAGGTAAGTATTTGATATAATTTCCATTTTCCTGGCACCAATATGGCTGCATACAACCACATGCATGGACTGACACCATGAAAGGGAAATTGCAGTAAGCGTCAAAGCATCAGTAAATCATTTTCCTGGTGGCAGTATGGCAGCATACATGTGGTGGTGTGCTGGCATGGATTGGTGCCAGGAAAGAAAAATTAAGGTAAGTATTTGATACAATCTTACAATTTTCTTTTTTCCTGGTGCCAACATGATAGCATACTAACACAGGTATACTGCCATAAACTGGATGGCAGCAAAGGGAAATTGCGGTAAGCATTATAGCATCAGGAAATCATTTATCTGGCGCCAAAATAGGAATATACATGTGGTAGTATGCTGCCATGGATTGGAGCCAGGAAAAAAAATGAAGGTAAGTATTTGATACAATTTTCTATTTTCCTGAGACCAACATGGCAGTATACTACAACATGTATACTGCCATAGATTGGTGCCAGGAAAGGGAAATTACTGCAAGTGTCAAACCACCAGTAAATAATTTTCCTGCCACCAACATGGCAGCATACATTTGATAGTATGCTGTCATGGATTGACACCAAGAAAGGAAAATTAAGGTAAGTATTTGATGCAATTTTCCATTTTCCTGGCACCAACATGGCTACATATACTACCACATGCATGGACTGACACCTGGAAAAGGAAATTGCAGTAAGTGTCAAAGCATCAGTAAATCATTTTCCTGGTTCCAACATGGCAGCATACATGTGCTAGTGTGCTGCTATGGAGTGGTGCCAGGAAAGGAAAATAAAGGTAAGTATTTGATACAATTTTCCTTTTTCCTGTTGCCAACATGACAGAATACTAACACAGATATACTGTCATGGATTGGCACCATGAAAGGGAAATTGCAGTAGGCATCAAAGCACCTGTAAATAATTTTCCTTGTGCCAACATTGCAGCATACATGTGGTAGTGTGCTGCCATGGATTGGTGCCAGGAAATGAAAATTAAGGTAAGTATTTGCTACAATTTTTATTATACCTGGTGCCAACATGACAGCATACTAACACAGGTATACTGCCATGGACTAGCGCCAGCAAAGGGAAATTACAATAAGCATCAAAGCATCAGGAAATCATTTCTCTGGCACCATGGAAATATAGATGTGGTATGCTGACATGGATTGAAGCCAGGAAAGAATAATTAAGGTAAATATTTGATACAATTTTCCATTTTCCTGGCAGTAACATGACAGCATACTAACATAGGTATACTGGCATGGATTGGCAGCAGCAAAGGGAAATTACTGCAAATGTCAAAGCACCAGTAAACCATTTTCCTGGCACCAACTAAGCAGCATGCATTTTGATAGTATTCTGCCATGTATTGACACCAAGAACAGAAAATTAAGGTAAGTATTTGATACAATTTTCCATTTTCCTGGCACCAACATGGCAGCATGCAGTTCTACTACATCCCTGGGTCACAGAGGAAAAAAGTAAGTAAGTAAGTGACCCACAGAAGAAGCATGACCAATAACTCTTTGGCCATACTTCCCTTTTAAAGCAGAGAATGCATTTGGCGCCTACATGGGGCTAAATATCAAAGGAAATTCCTATATTAATTAGCGGCACCTAGTTGCCATTCATAGTTAAAAAACATTTATAATGTCCAATACTTCATTTGTCCACTAGATGGTACTAAACATCATAGTAGATTGCTATGATACTTGGCACCATCTAGTGGCCAAACTAGTATTTTTCCATTTTAAATCAATGAAAAACATTTGTCCAGCACAGGAACCTTAATAACTTTCACTCCCCCCCAAAAAAAAATATTAAATCATTAGTACAATCGCTTTCTGTCCCATCCCAATCGCTGGGCACATTGCCATGTTTTTGTTTTGTTTTATAATGTACCCCTATGTGTCTTTTTGCTCATTCATAAATGTGATAATTCTGTGAAGAATTGTTTGAGTAGATTGTCCCAATAGGTTGTCATCTCTGTAAGGTAAGTTGCCGTGTCGTAAAAATTGCCTGAGCCAACAAACACCGCCACCTTGACTGTCGGCAGGTAACGAGCCATCTACCTAATATTTTCAAATTACCTGAACCAAAGCTGTTTTCGGAAGGCTGAAATAGGAACAACAGCAATAACAGCAATGTTCATAAATCAACAGCCAACCTGCGATTTTGTGTGAATCAATGAAAAATGTGTCAACATCACACATATTTTAGTCGCATTTATCATTTCCTGACAGCCGGGCTGCTTCCGCACCAAAGTTCAGAAAAACAAATGTATCTTTAACGCCTTTTGTCTCACGTCCTCGAATTCTCCCTCTCCTTGCTCGCAATATCTCCGTTTGAGGCTCTCCAGAGAGGAGGATTATAAAAAAAAAGCAGAAAAAAAAAAAAACAAACAAACAAAACAGTGCCCATTGCAAAAAAAAAAAAATTACATCTAAAAATAAAAACGTGTTTTTAGCATCTGAACAATGAAGCTGTTGATTAGAAAACCGACACAGAAGTGGCGGTCTGAGGTGGCCGCGGATCCGTAAATATACCCCCATTAGGAGACGCTCCTGTGGAGAGCATTATAGAAAAAAATGTAAATGTAACACATGATTATAAATCTGAACACATCTTACCAAGCAAATCCAATAATAACATCGGCCTACTGATAGTTGTTTTTTTTTTTTTTTCTTGCTCAGCGGCTCATGTGGGCAGTGAATAAAAGAAAACGAGCCAGTATGTAATAATCAACATCAGATGGATGTTTTCATAGGTAAAGGGGAACTCTGTGTTTAAAGTGTGGATAAATACACTAGTGATAGCCTAAAGCTCAAGGCCGCGTCAATATAAATGACACAAATTAATGCAGCTCTGTAATCATTAATACATCATAAAAGGGTCTTTTTTTTTTTTTTTTTTTAAATCACATAGCCATTGGGCCCAATGAATCTTTGGGAAAAACATATTTGTTAAGAAATTGTCTCTTTTGAAAAATAAAATAAAAAAATTGCATAGCCAACGGTCCAGTGAATTTTTGATAAAAACAAATGTTCTTTAGGTTATTTTCTCTTCTGAACGAATGTTCTTTCATTATTTGCTGTAGCACAATTCCTCACTATGGACACTAGATGGAGCTGAGGAGCACAGAAAACAAGTCTTTGTAACAAAAAAATACAATGTAACAATTCTAGAGAACACTAGAGGGAATGAGGAAATAGGTGTAACCTTTAGTTTTATTATCAGCAGCAGTAAAATACCGCACTATGGTCACTAGATGGAGCTAAGGGAATACAGGTAATACATAGGTCTTTGTAACAAGAGATACAATGTATCAATTCTAGAAAACACTAGAGGGAATGAGCAAATAAGTGTAACCATTAGATTTATTATCTGCAGCAGTAAAACACCTCACTATGGTCACTAGAGGGAGCTAAGGAACATAGGAAATACTTATGTCTTTGTAACAAGAGATAATGTAACAATTCTAGAGAACACTAGAGGGAATGAGCAAATAAGTGTAACCATTGGTTACATTTATTGGTAATTCCCATTACCGTTCTCTAGAATTGTTACATTGTATCTCTTGATACATTGTATCTCTTGTCGCAAGATGTATGTACTTCCTCCTAAGCTTCTAAATGCCACAATGATGTACATTAATGCAGCTCTGTAATCATTAATTCATCATAAAGGGGTCTATTTAAGAAAAAAAAAAAGAAAAATTGCGTAGCCAGTGAATTTTTGGCTCAAAGAAATGTTCTTTAGGCTATTTTCTCTTCTGAATGAATGTTCTTTCATTATTTTCTGTAGCAAAATGCTGCACTATAGGCATTAGATGAAGCTGAGGAGCACAGAAAACACACATCTTTGTAAAAAAAAAAAATACAATGTAACAATTCTAGAGAACACTAGAAGGAATGAGGAAATAGGTGTAACCTTTAGTTTTATTATCAGCAGCAGTAAAATACCGCACTATGGTCACTAGAGGGAGCTAAGGAACATAGGAAATACTTATGTCTTTGTAACAAGAGATACAATGTATCAATTCTAGAGAACTCTAGAGGGAATGAGCAAATAAGTGTAACCATTAGATTTATTATCTGCAGCAGAAAAAAAACCTCCCTATGGTCACTAGAGGGAGCTAAGGAACATAGGAAATACTTATGTCTTTGTAACAAGAGATAATGTAACAATTCTAGAGAACACTAGAGGGAATGAGCAAATAAGTGTAACCATTGGTTACATTTATTGGTAATTCCCATTACCGTTCTCTAGAATTGTTACATTGTATCTCTTGTTACATTGTATCTCTTGTCGCAAGATGTATGTACTTCCTCCTAAGCTTCTAAATGCCACAATGATGTACATTAATGCAGCTCTGTAATCATTAATTCATCATAAAGGGGCCTATTTAAGAAAAAAAAAAGAAAAATTGCGTAGCCAGTGAATTTTTGGCTCAAAGAAATGTTCTTTAGGCTATTTTCTCTTCTGAATGAATGTTCTTTCACTATTTTCTGTAGCAAAATGCTGCACTATAGGCATTAGATGAAGCTGAGGAGCACAGAAAACACACATCTTTGTAAAAAAAAAAAAATACAATGTAACAATTCTAGAGAACACTAGAGGGAATGAGCAAATAAGTGTAACCATTAGATTTCTTATCTGCAGCAGTAAAACACCTCACTATGGTCACTAGAGGGAGCTAAGGAACATAGGAAATACTTATGTCTTTGTAACAAGAGATAATGTAACAATTCTAGAGAACACTAGAGGGAATTAGCAAATAAGTGTAACCATTGGTTACATTTATTGTTAATTCCCATTAGCGTTCTCTAGAATTGTTACATTGTATCTCTTGTTACATTGTATCTCTTGTCGCAAATATGTATGTACTTGCTCCTAAGTTTCTAAATGCCACAATGATGCACATTAATGAAGCTCTGTAATCATTAATTCATCATAAAGGGGTCTATTTAAAGAATAAAAAAGAAAAAATGTGTAGCCAGTGAGTTTTTGGCACAAACAAATGTTCTTTAGGCTATTTTCTCTTCTGAAGAATGTTCTTTCATTATTTGCTGTAGCACAATTCCACACTATAGACACTAGATGGAGCTGAGGAGCACAGGAAACAAGTCTTTGTAACAAAAAAATACAATGTAACAATTCTAGAGAACACTAGAAGGAATGAGGAAATAGGTGTAACCTTTAGTTTTATTATCAGCAGCAGTAAAATACCGCACTATGGTCACTAGAGAGAGCTAAGGAACATAGGAAATACTTATGTCTTTGTAACAAGAGATACAATGTATCAATTCTAGAGAACTCTAGAGGGAATGAGCAAATAAGTGTAACCATTAGATTTATTATCTGCAGCAGAAAAAAAACCTCACTATGGTCACTAGAGGGAGCTAAGGAACATAGGAAATACTTATGTCTTTGTAACAAGAGATAATGTAACAATTCTAGAGAACACTAGAGGGAATGAGCAAATAAGTGTAACCATTGGTTACATTTATTGGTAATTCCCATTACCGTTCTCTAGAATTGTTACATTGTATCTCTTGTTACATTGTATCTCTTGTCGCAAGATGTATGTACTTCCTCCTAAGCTTCTAAATGCCACAATGATGTACATTAATGCAGCTCTGTAATCATTAATTCATCATAAAAGGGCCTATTTAAGAAAAAAAAAAGAAAAATTGCGTAGCCAGTGAATTTTTGGCTCAAAGAAATGTTCTTTAGGCTATTTTCTCTTCTGAATGAATGTTCTTTCATTATTTTCTGTAGCAAAATGCTGCACTATAGGCATTAGATGAAGCTGAGGAGCACAGAAAACACACATCTTTGTAAAAAAAAAAAAATACAATGTAACAATTCTAGAGAACACTAGAGGGAATGAGCAAATAAGTGTAGCCATTAGATTTCTTATCTGCAGCAGTAAAACACCTCACTATGGTCACTAGAGGGAGCTAAGGAACATAGGAAATACTTATGTCTTTGTAACAAGTGATAATGTAACAATTCTAGAGAACACTAGAGGGAATTAGCAAATAAGTGTAACCATTGGTTACATTTATTGTTAATTCCCATTAGCGTTCTCTAGAATTGTTACATTGTATCTCTTGTTACATTGTATCTCTTGTCGCAAATATGTATGTACTTGCTCCTAAGTTTCTAAATGCCACAATGATGCACATTAATGAAGCTCTGTAATCATTAATTCATCATAAAGGGGTCTATTTAAAGAATAAAAAAGAAAAAATGTGTAGCCAGTGAATTTTTGGCACAAACAAATGTTCTTTAGGCTATTTTCTCTTCTGAAGAATGTTCTTTCATTATTTGCTGTAGCACAATTCCACACTATAGACACTAGATGGAGCTGAGGAGCACAGGAAACAAGTCTTTGTAACAAAAAAATACAATGTAACAATTCTTGAGAACACTAGAAGGAATGAGGAAATAGGTGTAACCTTTAGTTTTATTATCAGCAGCAGTAAAATACCGCACTATGGTCACTAGATGGTGCAAAGGAATATAGGTAATACATATGTCTTTGTAACGAGATACAATGTATCAATTCTAGAGAACACTAGAGGGAATGAGCAAATAAGTGTAACCATTGGTTACATTTATTGGTAATTCCCATTACCGTTCTCTAGAATTGTTACATTGTATCTCTTGTCGCAAAGATGTATGTACTTCCTCCTAAGCTTCTAAATGCCACAATGATGTACATTAATGCAGATCTGTAATCATTAATTCAACATAAAGGGGTCTATTTAAGAAAGAAAAAAAGAAAAATTGCGTAGCCAGTGAATTTGTGGCACAAACAAATGTTCTTTAGGCTATTTTCTCTTCTGAATGAATGTTCTTTCGTTTTTTGCTGTAGCACAATTCCACACTATGGACACTAGATGGAGCTGAGGAGCACAGGAAACAAGTCTTTGTAACAAAAAAATACAATGTAACAATTCTAGAGAACACTAGAGGGAATGAGGAAATAGGTGTAACCTTTAGTTTTATTATCAGCAGCAGTAAAATACCGCACTATGGTCACTAGATGGAGCTAAGGAACATAGGAAATACATATGTCTTTGTAACAAGAGATACAATGTGCAAACTTGGTAACTAACTACAAGAAACGTCTTGCCTCTGTGATTGCCAACAAGGGTTTCTCCACCAAGTACTAAGTCATGTTTTGCTTGGGGATCAAATACTTATTTTATGATTGATGGTTAATTTTTATTTTTTCCATTTGCGAATAATCGCTCCAACAGTTGTCTCCTTCTCATCAAGTTTCTTGCTGATGGTCTTGAAGCCCATTCCAGCCTTGTGCACATCTACAATCTTGTCCCTGATGTCCTTTGACAGCTCTTTGGTCTTACCCATGATACTGAGATGGAAGAAAGAGATTCTGTGGACAGGTGTCTTTTGTACACATAACGAGTTGTCGTTTAGAGCACCTTCTTAAATTGACAGGACTGATCTGTGTACCACATGAGCACATAGCCAGTCTGTGGGAGCCAGCATTGTTATTGGTTGGTAGGGGATCAAATACTTATTTTACTCACTGAACTGCATCTCAATTTATAACATTTATATTGTTTTTTTTTCTGGATTTTTGGTTGATATTCTGTCTCAATCATTTAAAATACACCTATGATAAAAATGATAGACCCTTCATTTCTTTGTAAGTGAGCAAACTTACTAAATCTTCAGGGGATCAAATAATTATTTTCCCCACTGTAGTCGCTAGCGATAATGACATGTAAAATCCAGCAGACTGGTTGTACCCAAGCTGATTGATTGATTTACTTGGGTATCAGCAGCCTACCCATACATGGTTGAAATCTGAGCAGTTCTTGCTGTACTGGCCTTGATTCATCCCATCTATAGCCAGCCCCTTCCTACTCTTAATTTAGGCTCATTCAGGGTGGATGATGGCATGAAAACCTGATCGGCACACTTTTTTTTACCTGGATTAATTTCTATGTGAAGATATAACCCCATTTAAGTGCCATCCAGGATCTGCGTTAGAAAGTACAAACATGGGAAGGTGAAAGAGAATTCTTTACACAGAAAGCAGCTTAGCCACTTCTGATTTAGTGCCTTATCAACAGTGCTAAATCCTCCACCGCCAACAGGGGAAAAAAATGCAAAAACGCGTTCTGGAAGAACAAAGGCCAGGTTCTTCTGTAGCCTGCCATGTAAATACCAAGGAAAGCGGAGAAAATATTGCTTGGTATTTAAATTTCATTGGCTGCTTCTGGTTTTGCATCTCTACAAAAAACTTGAGTCATCCAGACTGCAGAGAGAGTTCACCTCTGTACACCAAGGATATACCTCTCTATCCATGGATCCTTCTATTCTTATTACACAGCGATTCGCCCGTGGCGCGCCAAGTTCGATCCGGTGCAGAAATCAGCCTAACCCTATAGTGACTATACAGTCTCATTGTACAATCACCTTTAGGCTGCATTCACATCTCTGCCTTGTGGGAACATGTGTTATTTCACACTTTTCGGCATGTTTTCATGCTAAACATCAACAGCTGCCCTTTCATTTGAAAGGGCTGCCCTACCGGGGGCGGACTGACCATTTGTAAACTCGGGCACTGCCCGAGGGCCCTGGGTCAGTAGGGGGGCCCATGAGATGCCCCTGGTACCTTTATCATAGGCTTTTTTGAGTATGGGCAAGGACACAGGGGCCCCATGATCCCCTATTGCCCAGGGGCCCCATGAGTTGTCAGTCCGCCCCTGTTCATGTGCGTGTAAAGGCAGGCGTCCCAAAACTTGAAATTTACAATGAATGGAACCACAAGTGTGGTATGCTGTTCTTGCACATTTCTTGAACATGCACGTCCACAGAGTGTGAGTCCCTGACAGACTGCCACACACTGTCACAACCTGGAAAACACTAGTATGTATTAGGCTGTCATTAAATCAGGGTGATTAAACAGAACCTGTGCCCCCTTTCAGCATATGTCTGTATCAGAGTACCCCTTTACATGAGGAGTCTTCATCAGAGTCCCTGTTACATGAGGTTCCCCTCAGAATGCCCCCTTATATTAGGGTCCCCATCAGAGTGCCGCTTTACATCAGTTGTCCCCATCAGAGTGCCCTCTTACATTAGATGTCTCCATCAGAGTGCCCCCTTACATCAGGGTCCCCATCAGAGTGCCCCCTTACATTAAGTGTCCCCATCAGAGAGCTCTCTTACATCAGGTGTCCCTGCCAGAGTGCCCCCTTAATCCCATCAGGGTGCCCCCTTGCATCAGGGCCCCTGTCAGAGGGCCCCATTATGTCATGTGTCCCCATCAGGGTTCCCCTTACATCATGTGTCCCCATTAGAGTGCCTCCTTACATCAGGGTACCCATCAGACTGTCCCCTTCCTTTTTGGTCCCCATCAGAATGCCTCCTTACCTCAGGTGTCCCCATAAGAGTGCCCCCTTACATCATGTGTCCCCATCAGAGTGCCCACTTAAATCAGGTGTTCCCAACAGAGTGCCCCTTCCAACAGTGTACCCATCACAGTGCTCCTTACATCAATTGTTCTCATCAGAGTGCCACCTTACATCATGTATCCAAATTAGAGTGCCCCCTTTCATTAGATGTCCCCATCAGAGTACCCTCATATCAAGTTTCCCATTAGCGTGCCCTCTTAAATCAAATGTCCCCGTCAGAGTGCCCCTTTACATCAGATGTTCCTTTCAGAGTGCCCCCTTACATTAGGGTTCCCATCAGAATCCCCTTTACATTAGGGTCCCATCAGAGTGCCCCCTTACATCAGGTGTCCCCATCAGAGTGCCCCCTTAAATCTGTTGTTCCCATCAGAGTACCCCTTACGTCTGTTGTCCCCATCAGAGAGCCCCCTTACATCAGGTCCCTATCAGAGTGCCCCACTACTTTAGGTGTCACAATCAGAGTGCCCCCTTACATCATGTGTCCCCATCAGAGTGGCCCCTTACATCAGATGTCCCCATCAAAGTGCCGCCTTACATCAGGTGTCCCCATCAGAGTGTCCCCTTAAATCTGTTGTCCCCATCAGAGTGCCCCCTTACATCAGGTCCCTATCAGAGTGCACCATTACTTCAGGTGTCCCAATCAGTGTGCCCCCTTACATCAGTGTACCCATCAGAATGTCCCCTTCATTTCTGGTCCCCATCAGAGTGCCTCCTTACACCAGTAGTCCCCATCAAAGTGCCTCCTTACATCAGGTTTCCCTATCAGAGTGCTCTCTTAACTCAGATGTCCCCATCAGAGTGCCCCCTTATATCAGCTGGCCCCCTCAGAGTGCCCCTTACATCATGTGTCCAAATTAGAGTGCCCCCTTGCATCAATTGTCCCCATCAGAGTGCCTCCTTGCATCAGGAGTCCCATTCGCAGTGCTTGTTATGTGGATTGTCCCCATTAGTGTTCCTCTTTACATCAAGTATCATTTTAGAGGTTAGAGGGTTATCCTCTAACTGGTCCCCTCTTAGCTACAGAGACAGTGGCCGGGGTTGTACATATGCTACAGCCAGGGGCGGACTGACAACTCATGGGGCCCCCGGGCAATAGGGGATCATGGGGCCCCTGTGTCCTTGCCCAAATTCAAAAAAGCCTATGAAAAAGGTACCAGGGGCATTTCATGGGGCCCCCTACTGACCCCAGGCCCTCGGGCAGTGCCCGAGTTTCCAAATGGTCAGTCCGCCCCTGGCTACAGCCACAATGTTTTACTTCAAGGCTGCAGTAAGAATTATACCTCCTGTTGCTTTTGCTGATTGCGACCAAGCTAAGTGAAATTCTGCTTGCAATTACAAATCGTGGCAGAACACGCAACACAAATTTGACTACTAATATTCTTTTTGGCACCCTACACGTGGTGCGATTTTGTCACGATTGTTAAGCATCAGAATTGCGTGGCAATCTCAGCAAAACACAATTAAAAAGTGCACAAAGCTCATCTCCCAAAAAGGTGCATGAGTTTCTTTTTTGTGCGACAAATGCACATAGGCAGTCCGTTCGGCTCCTTTCACACTTCACAGTTTGGAATCGTGAGGGATTGCTGCACAAAATGCTTTTGGGTGCCATTATCCTTTAATGGCACCCTGAATGCAATGCAATTGTACCTCAATTGTCGTGCACCAGGATTGCCCAGCAATGACAGCAAACTGTGCCTTTAAAGACTATGTGAAGCTTGTAGCATGAAAAGGAGCATGAGCTTCTTTTTAGGCATCAAATGCGCATTGGGCAACCCATGAAGTGAATGGGATGCCCTATGTGTGACACATGACTTTGCATTGAAATCACTCAAGCTTGAGTGTTTGACTGCTGCCTTCAAGTGAACAGGCTGCCCTTTCTGCGGCATGTAGAATCGTGTGAATATCATGCAAAGACCAAAGCACATGGGAACTTAAAGTGGTGGTCCTAATGCTACCCTCCTACAAACAGCTGAAAGAAAAAAAATCAATGGTGCAATGGCTCTGTCCTACGTGATGAAGTCATGAAGCTCTGCCCACCTGACGTGTTGCGTCCTTTCTCAAAGGTCATAGCTCTGCCAAGTGAAGTTGACCCTGACATTATGCATTCACCATCAGATGGGAGGTCAATCAGCCACAGCTCAAGGAACCCCTCGCATCTTCTGGAGGCACCCTGGTTAAGAATGGCTGTTCTAGACTGGCACAGCTATAAACGGTGAAAGCTCAGAGTCTTCTGGGGCTGTTGACCTCTCATCCAAGATGGCGACACCCAGTAAGGGTTTTGGATGTCTACTTTACGGTGGCTTCTAGAGATAAATCACAAGAATAAAATACATTAAATGTATATATCATATTGGAAAAAATATATTGAAAGGAATGGTCCAATGAAACTTTAACACTTGTCTTTTTTTTTTTTTGTGTTAATTATAAGTCCATATTCAAAGTTTTCATCCAGTGCCTCTTCTCCACATGCCAGGCATCCTCATTAATGCCAAGCCTGCTGCCTAGTCTCTCTGGGTTCTAACAGAACAAAATACATCCAGAGGGGTCGGGTCTCTGAGTATTAACTGTACTCTGCCTGCTGCTCAAATGAGTTCCAACTTATATTTTAGGCAAATCCTTTGTCTGCATGTGACTGCATGTACCGGAGGAGATGGTGGCAGTATGCTTGTGAATTGCAAATATGAGTGGAATAATTAATTTCATAATTTGACACAATCTAAATGCCGCGGACGCTCCTCAGAGCAACCGCCGTTCTTCTCATCCAGAATGAAATGTCAAGTGTCACTTTTTCTTATAAAAATCCAAAAACAGCTTTCTTTGTGTTATGAAACTTAAAGCACAAGGTTAATTCCCATCTTGTACAGTTTGTGAGGCTTGCTGATTGGAATGCTGAAATGTTTCCATCCATCAAACCATCTAAGAAGCTTTCAAAAGCGAAAGAAGACTTAATTGTGTCTACTGATCTCAGAGGTTGCTCAATAGGTCCAACCATTCATGGTCTGATCAAGAAGTGACCTTTGTGGACAAACGAGGAGGATTGCGTGATTGATGATGGATCAGAATTAAATTTACTGGGCCAGAGCATATTACATTTATTGGGAGACTGGGGGGGGGGTACTTGACCCTCCTGCCCACCGCTTGCTCCAGGCAGGGCTAGGGAAAGGGATGGGCAGAAGGGGAAAGTGCCCCCTCACCGCACACTTCAATTCAGTGGCTGGCAACCAGCGATTTGATAACTACTGCTGTCATGCTGTGCTCCAACATGCCTGCCAACAGCTGACATAAAAAACACACTGGCATGTGAATATTATTCACAAACAAGTTCATCTAGCAGCCAGGGTGAAGTTGAATATGTGGACCCCCCCTGATGTGTAAGCATCATGTCTCAGCAAAAATTCCACCCTTATCCTTATTAAAGTGGTTTTAAAGGCTGAATGTTTTTACCTTCATGCATTCTATGCATAAAGGTAAAAAAACCCTTCTGTGTGCTGCTCCCCCCACAGTCCCCACTAATACTCACCTGAGCATGCTCTCGATCCATCGGTCTCTCTCTCTTCAATGGTTGAGACACAGCAGTGGGAGCCATTTGCTCCCAATGTTGTCAATCACAACCAGTAAGCCAATGAGGAGAGAGGTGGGGACGGGGCCAAGCCACGGCCCTGTGTGTCTTATGGACGCATAGAGCGGGACTCGGGAGTAAGCACGCACCAGTGCCCCCACTGAAAGTGACTTGCTTTTGGAGGCACTGCTCAAGGGGGAGGAGCCCAGGAGCACTGGTCGGGGACCCGAGAGAAGGAAGACTGTGCAAAACCTTTGGTGAAGTCTGTTGGGCTTTAATTTGGTAGAACTGAGGGGGAGGAGTGGTCATATTTTGAAACAAGAAATATGTCCACTTGAGTCCTGGGATGTTGAATGAGCCAATAAAAAACAAGATTATTAAAAAAAAAGAGAACTGCGCATTTTCTGAAATGACAGCATTTAGCCTTTTTCTGTACAGCTAGGGCTCAGCAGCGTTGTTCCAATAAATAAAAGGCAGACTGACAGGACTGTATAATCCTTTTCATTTCTGCTTTTGGCTCCTCTGTGAATCATCTGATAAACACACTGCAGCCAACTAGGATCGTCACCAACCAATCAGATTTCACTCTCTGCCCGCTAAAATCCAATCACACCGAAAGGCATGCCGGCTGCTTGGAATGATCACTTGGCTGCTGTAATTGGCTGACATGATTGGTGTGTGCGAGGCCAGGGTGAGAATATTGATTTATTGTGAATGCTATAGAATTCAATTAAATGAGACTAAATGGCCTGGGCCAGATTCCTAAAGGTACGTGCCAGTCGAAGATGAATATTTCTCATTTAAAGGGTCCGTTCATCTAGCATTGATATTTCAAAGGTGGATGCTGGAGAATTAAAGTAGAACTCCAACAATTTTTTTTCCTAATGAGTCCCATCTTCCCCCCAAAAAAAATCCCAAGTTATACTTACCCTCTCTGTGCTCCAGCACTGTCCGAAACCTCATCCCCAGCCCAGTATTAGTAGTCCTCTTTGGACAGAGCAACATTTTGGTCATGTTGCCCTTTTCTTTTGATATCAGCCTATCTTTTACATGCTCGCAAGGGGGTGCATCATCATGCAGGGTGGGCTTTCAGTACTCCAGGACTGAATGGTGCTCAGAGCACATGTGGGCTGCTCAGTCCTGGAATAATGCCCACTATCATGATGAAGAGGAAGCTCTTACGGTGTCACTGGATGGGCTAAGAGACTGCAGTCAAAAGGTATGTACTGTATATGGCTTATTATAATAAAAAATACCAAGGAGGTGGCTTCAGAGATAGAGTGTAATGGGTGGCAGCAGGGGCGGACTGACAACTCATGGGGCCCCCAGGCAATAGGGGATCATGGGGCCCCTGTGTCCTTGCCCAAACTCGAAAAAGCCTATGAAAAAGGTATCAGGGGCATCTCATGGGGCCCCCTACTGACCCCAGGCCCTCGGGCAGTGCCCGAGTTTCCAAATGGTCAGTCCGCCCCTGGGTGGCAGGGAGAGAAGGTGGGTAAATCTTTAATACACCTAGTGTAGAGGGAAGGAACATCCAGTGTCCAGAAAAATGCAACTCTTGATGATGAGTTTTTAAAACGTTTATTGGAAAGGTAAAACCTGTACATCAAGTCAACATGTTTCAAAGGAATGGATTGCTCCTTATTCAGGGCTGTTAGTGTGTACTTATGGGTAGGGGTAGGTTCTGGAGTCATTTTTACATTTCGGAGCTTCCAATTTTTTTAAAGTGCTAACCTGTGATGAAGCAGGAGCAGCCCTTGATTTACAGTTTTTAGCCTTTCAATAAACATTTTGTAAAGCCTGTATCAAGAGTTGCATTTTTCGGTACACTGGGCACTCTTTCTCTCTCACCCAAGTTTGAAATGACCATATGATTGTACCAGAAAGGTAGAAGCACAAGCCCCAAAGGGGGCCCACCACCACTGTCCACTGATGGGCTCAACCAACTGGAAGTTATTTCTTCCTCACTGCCCACATGGACACCTACAAAAGACTAGATTCCAATCCAGTCAGTCCAGTGTGGTCTCCAGCCCAAACCAGATGCTTTAAAACACCTGGCAGTATTTTTCTAGAGAACTCTATTAATGAGATCTTTATGCTAAGTTCCCGGGTCTGCAAACCTGCTGTGCCTATTATGAAGGATTCCCACCATCCCTGATTTATTTAAATTATGAAGAATGCAACTGAAGGAGCTGGAACACACAAAACTCACAGGTGAACAGGAGCAGATCCTAGGGCTATGGCAAAAAGTATTTCCCGTTGTCCACTGTAGTGGTTGGATCAGTGGTGGGTAAATGGAAGGTGAGTATATGCAGAAAGGGACCACTTTAAGGGATTAGTCAACTCAAAAATGGTCATTGTAATTGGGACTCAGTGGGCTAAGTCAGATCCAGGCTTCTTAATGTCTTTGGTGCTCCAACAAAATTACCTGATACTTTCAGGAAGGAGAAGCATGTGACTCTATTGGAGGCTCACATAGGGCTTCTTCTCATTCCAAAGGGAGAGAAGGGAAATATTAGATACTGAAGATTTTGGCTTTAAAGCCGAACTTGCACTAGAACAGCAAGCTCTACTTATTTGTTGTTACTTGCTACTTGTTTTATTTGTTGTTACTTGCTGTTTGTTTTAAGGGCATTCATTGCTTGACCCATATTGCCCTAAATGTAAATACCGCTCAGTGCACGGCTCAACCCCATCCAACCGCAGCAGTTGTCAGCCTGGGGCTGGGTGGTGTGCCTGTACCTTCTGCTCACACCTTAATGCCAGAGCCCTATGCACCAGGGCTAAATGCCACGCATGCATGAGGTCTTGAAGGCCGTGAAGCTGCTTTTTCAGTTTATCTTTTACCCTTTCTCTACAAGAGCTGCTTTTGCTTTCTTTGCACACATATTACATCGCAAATTTTAGGTCTGAAGTTTACGTAAAACCCCACTTTCAGATGAGAGGACTCAATATATTATAATGCCAACATCCCTATAAAGTATATATCAAACATGCAAAGCCATTTCCATTGGGAATTTATATGCAATTATCTTCTGCAGCATTTTATAAAACATAGAATTGTATTATTATATTATAAAATACAATTAAAACCACAGATGGGCTGATATTTTGTACATCATAACACGTCATTGAACACAGTGCAATTCATAATATACTCAAGTGTGACCTGGAAGGGACTATGAAAACACTTGATGTCTTTGTGTATATCCCATGGCTAGGAAAAAACAACCTGTTTTGAACAATATCTTCTTCAGGGGTATGGGTATACAGTATAGTTGTGTATATACAGTAGTTGTGTAATGAAATCAAGATGTGTATTGAAGACCAATAGGTGAGATGTGGTACGCAATCAAATGTTCATTCCCACATGCATCATCCCATAGTACTATAGTGAAAAAAAGACAGGGTAAATTAACAAGACTTTATGGATGCCATTGGCAATAAGAAATCATTACAGTCCACTGATCTTTATTACTAGAAAAGTTCTATCAGTCAAATATATTATAATAGCATTAAAATCAAGTGAAAAGACATAACATAGGGTGGTTTCAATGAGGTGAGTGGTATATGCGTTTCGTGGGGAAGTGAAACCCTACAAAATGCGTAGGAAATTTACCTCATTGTGTCTCTTCACTTGCTTTAATGATATTATTGTATCAATATGTTTTTAATCATTTTCATTGTCCTTTTCTTAATCATTTTAGTTGTGTTTTATATATTCAATCCCAATGGCATTCATACAGTCCCATTAATTTGCCCTGTTTTTTTTTTCTTTTAAACAAAGGTGCCTTACTCCTCCCCAAGAAGGGCCAAGATGGCCACCAGGGCCACCACATGTGCAACCCAAGTCCACTGATCTTTATTACTAGAAAAGTTCTATCAGTCAAATATATTAAAATAGCATTAAAAACAAGTGAAGAGACATAACATGGGGTGGTTTCAATGAGGTGAGTGGTATATGCGTTTCATGGGGAAGTGAAACCCTACGAAATGCGTAGGCAATTTACCTCATTGTGTCTCTTCACTTGCTTTAATGATATTATTGTATCAATATGTTTTTAATCATTTTCATTGTCCTTTTCTTAATCATTTTAATTGTGTATTATATATTCAATCCCAATGGCATTCATATAGTCCCATTAATTTGCCCTGTTTTTTTTTTTTTTTTTAAACAAAGGTGCCTTACTGCTCCCCAAGAAGTGCCAAGATGGCCACCACATGTGCAACCCAAGGATCACATGGATGGCACCAGGGGGGCCAATGTCTCTTACGTGTGCAGCATCTCACACTTAGAGGTCAAACACCAAATGAGTTGCAAATAAGCTCTCAACATACATTGATGGAAGGGAACAGGTTAATTTGCTATTTTTTTATGTATTTATTTTTGCTGGCATTCTGCTTTAAGGTGATCTCAGTGAACTTGTTAATTGTAGCCTGGCTGCAATGCTTTTTTGGATAAAATTATCAGCAGTGCCTGGAGTTGCTCTCTAATCTCACAAACATGAAAATCACAGGCAATGGAGAGAGGTGAAAAAAAAAAAAACACAGAACGCCAGTCTTTTCATCAAGTTCCATAAAACCTGGGCACAGCATTGATGGAATCCATAAGCCTTGCAAATCCAAAGATGTCTGAAGGAGCCAAATGTCACTGTAATATAATTAAACCATGCTGAAGTCTGTTTTGCGGAAATCACCCCGAGGGCGATTGAAGTTCACGCCGTTATAAGAGGGAAACGAAAGACGACTGGTGAGATTCCAAGCAATGTCAGGCTGTGTATAGACAAATTACTAATTTACTGACACGTCTGCAAATGGTATATCAGGTACTAATATAAAGTGAGTGTTATTTATCAAGGTGCATTAGGGACTGTACTTGTTAATCATAGCAATCATATTCTTTATTCTTATTATTTATATTGCTTGGGGAAAAGTGGAGAGTAAATGGTTGGTTTGGCCAATACAAACGATTACTTAAAGGCTAACCCCACCCTTTGCATCATGTTACATCCATATGTAGGGTCTAACACAGTGGTCTCCAAGCTGTAGCCCAGGGACCAGATGCGGCCCTTTGCTTGCCTTTATCTGGCCCTTGGAGAACTGTTTCATCCACTGACACCAACAATGGAGCCTAATTCCTCCAAATGACACCAATTATAGGGCACAATTCCTCCCAATGATACCAACAATAGGGCACAGTTCCTCCCAATGACACCAACGATGGGGCATAATTCCTCCTAATGACACCAATGATGGAGCATGATTCCTTCCAATGACACCAATAATGGGGAACGACTCCTCTCAATGACACCAATGATGGGACATGATTCCTCCCAATCACATCAGCGATGTATCCCAATTCCTCTCACTGACACAAACAATGGGGCACAATTCTTCTCATTGACATCAATGAAGGGGCATTGTTTACTCCCACTGATGCCGGCGGATTTTCTACTTCCATTGTCCACAGTCCTGCCCCCCTAAAGTCTGAAGGACAGTAAACTAGCCCTTTGTAAAGTTTGGAGACCCTTTGTCTAACATGTAACATGGTGCAGATGGGACCCCTAACCTCACCTCTATTTATTATTTTTTGTAAAAGTTGAAGTTCGCTTTTAAAGAGCAACAATGTAGAGTTCAAGTAGTTGTGCATTTTGTTGCTTCAAAAGCAGCCTCGTGCAATGCAGGATTTCCTTTCTGCTAGGCAAATCTGCGTGTTTACTTACTGGGGCAGGTAAAACTCCCAATGTACATCAGACCCGCTCAGATGTAAGCATTGCAGGTCCTATAGGCCCCAATGGTATAGCCATGCTTCTGCATCCTTCTCCTCCAGGCCATTCCCAAAACACACAGCCCAAGGCTTCATTTTGTCCACCAGTTGACCTTCGTTTTGGCACCAGTGTTAACAGTAAGCTCCCTGCGATTGATATTTTCCCCATTACCAACTTACCATGCCCTTTGTCTCCTGTATTTATGTGTGGAGGTGGCCATCTTGGTAAAGAGGCAAGGCTTTTCTTCCACATTCCAAAGCTCCCTCCAGCCTCACACTCCACTTCCCCCATGAATAGTGATCAAATGACTGGTGGAGGAGAATTTATGAAGCAGTAGGAAAGGTGGAAGAAGCACAGATCCACAGAAGCAAAAGCAGAGAAATCCTTACACTGGAGATACAGCTTTCTGTCCAGCAAGGAGAATGGTGAGCAACACAGTTTTGCTGTCACCAAATCTCACATTAATGTAGCACCCTCCTAGGTAGCTAGGGGGAGCTAGTGTTCAATTTTAGTTAGGAGGGCTGAGTAGCAGCCTGGGTGTAATAGCATGGTTAAATTCAGGCCAGGGCTGAGAGGCTCTGCAGGTCAGTTCCCTGATACCTCCCCCTGCTCTAGGATCTTGGAGAAGATTCTAGAAGTAGTGGGAGGGGTGAGGAGGGGCTGGCCTGCACACTTAGGGTACCCTGGCCAATCCCCAAGCAGGAGCCTGCTCAACAGCAGGAAAGTTCGGGTGAAAGATGGAATAAGAAGGCTGAGGTGCAAGAGCCTGGGCAGGGTGCTTGAAGGGAGGAAAGCTCAGACCTCATCGGCCCCCAGAGCGAGGACCACCTGTGCAGCAGGGAAGGAGCCAGCTCAACGGAAGGCCTGAAAGCAGCTACCACCCACCAATTCATAGGAACAGGACTGAGTGAGTCCTCTGGGCCACATAAAGGGAAAAGGAACACTCTGGTGGAGAACCTGATTAGCGCCATACCTGGGACTGCTTATCTTAAAGAGGCAGGCATTGGATCCCCTTGCTTAGGGATTCCTTCAGACAGCTTTATAGAGGAGGATTAACTGGGGTCTGGGGTGGTACACCAGTTGAGGCTGCAGAGCTCTCTCCAAGAAATGATTTATGCTGTGTAAAGACTTGTACATAGTTCCAGGAAGTTGTCCTTAGTTGCAGCTCCCTTGGGCATCCCATACACCCCTTACCCCATCCAAGTTATTTATCCCCTAATAAAACTAAAAACCCAAGGTCAAGGATTGTTTACTGTCTCCTGGATGCAAGTCTGTGAGAAATGTGTGTTGCCTGGCTGTGCAGGACTGTAGGGGGTAGTGCTACACTAAATATGGTGAGATAGCAGAAAAAGGAAGCAGTGCCTTGTTGACTTGACCTTGCAGATATACAGGTATGAAACTTGGGGAAAAGGGGCGCTTAGTCACAGGAAATTACCTGTTATTGTTCAGGAGAAATGCAATGAAAGGTAAAGCTTTCAAGGTACTGCTTAGTCACAAGTAACAAAAGAGGAAAGCTGCACAATTGTTACTTTAAAGGGCATTTTTATAAAAAGAAAAAAAAGGAAATTGCAGCAACATTCCAATGTCTTCAAACCATTTATGAACCCAAGGGAGCAAATAACAACGGACACAAGTTTAGAACTAGAGTACAAAGTTCAGGAGACCATATGAAGCATGATATGCCATTCCATAAGCCCTTGAGCATATGGTTCTCTTTATGGAACTAACTCTCCAAATTACCAGGTAGCTCTTATGGTGGTTTAGCTGGTAACTGCACCTTTTCTCCAAGACTCTACAGAGCCCTCTGGATTTCAGCCCCCTACCTTCCTGAAAAAGTGAAACCTAACTCTGTCCCTGTCAAATGGGTTTCTGTCCTGAGATACATTCCCCAATCCAGGGCCCCTTTGTGACACAGATCGTGCTATTTAGAGCACATCTGAGTCCAAAATATCTGCTGGGATTTCACTAGAGCTCTGTATCAACACTGGACAAAGGCTCTCTGAAGATGGTGCTTGGAGCCCCAGAACACTGTAGTCTTATGCTGGGCTCTTTCTAGCATTAGTAGTATGAGGAGGTCATGTAACTGCTTTTTTTACTGCTGAAATTACAGGAGGAAGTGATTTTGAAATTGTAGAGTCATTGAATCCCTTCCTGACACTGGTAACCCTACAGAGTGGCACCAATGCTTCTTGGGTATAGCAGAGATGGTAACACAACAATGAATGGTAGGGATAAAAATGGGCTAAGCCCAGCACCCTTTGATAATGTGCATCGCACAAAATGCGTCAGGGGGGCTACAGTATCCGGATGTCTGTCCACCGCTGGTGGCCATCCTGAACAGTATCTGGTCAGTGTTTACCTTCATTTTTACCATTCATTGTTGTGTTACCTTTTGATACAATAAACTCAGTGTCTACGGTATCACGCTATGTGGTGTCCCTTATTGGGCTCTCTTCATTGAGAGTCTCCACTTGCAGAACCTGTTCAAAGGGACCCCAGATGGTGACACGTTTGAGACATGTTTGAGACTCTTGGAGTACCTACCCTGAGTTGCGATTGGAAGGTGTATGACCCTGACCTTACCTTGGCAGTAGATGACCGCTACCTGATGTAACAGGATAATTTCACATGCGTATTTTTGACGCACTTCTGGTGAGTGCGCACTTTTTTACCCTAGATTCACCATGTGGTACACTGGAACCCTGCCCCATGCACTCATTAGGATCTACTGGATCCCCACGTTGGGTCCTCATTTATTTTGGGACTTTTCATTCACTCAAGTTCACCTCAGTGTGATCCGATACTCTGCACTTTATTTTATGCTATAATATGCTGTTCTTATTTATGTTATTTTAGCGCTGCACCTTTTTATGTATATGTATTCTGTTGGAAGGTTCAATCTTGGTTACCTTTTTGGTGTTCTAGCAACTATCTTTTATATAGTTTCGGATATCGCTCGCATATTACCTCTTTACTACTCCTATCTGCCTTGAAACAGAAGGAAGGCACCCACACCCATATAGTAAATTACTGCACTCAAGGTAGCCGGCCTTCCAGCCCACCCCTTGTCCTGGCCCTGTTTGTATGCTGTGGTGCTATTCAGATTGAATTGTGCCAATGTGCACCTCCACAATACACCTGCTACACCAAACACCACAGCGCAACACAATGAACAAGAGCGCATTCTGGTGCATGCCGCAACATGCCTGAATGCACGGCATCACAAATGTTTTTTTGTAGGACATCTCCTTGATGTTCAACAGGCCACGTGGCATCGTCTTTCACCCATGTGATCTCCTTTACTCTACTTTAGAAAAATAATTGAAGTACTCTTCTTTTCAGATGTTTGCTGCTATGTTATAGTAGGCAAGGCGGCCTCACGTTGCTCCGGTACGGAACAGCTACATTCAAATGAAGACTATTAATGAAGAGATGAAAGTCATTATTCTTCCAATAGCGTCATGAAAGGAGTGGAGAGGATGGAAGCTTTCCTATACAGGAATCAGGCGTGCTCTATCCAGCTCATGCTGGGAAGATTTTTGTTTTCTTTTTATTTCCTCTATAGAAGATCGGATTTTCTGTGTTGTATATATTAATCCTGCTACATAAAAGAATCGGGCCTTCATAGTCGAGGGCTTACAGTGCCAGCATTGTGGATCTTTTTAATACCTATGAATTCGACTACCTTAAATCAATGGTTATGAGGACTGAACAGAGATATTTTGATGCCTTGGTAACCTACCTAAGCTACAATTCAAGGCTTCATACGTTGGCTTTGAAGAACCCCTGGCTAGACACTTTTGAATGTAACCTATTGACAATTTTTTTTGTCCCAGTTTCTGAGGCAGGGGGGCTGTTTATAAACTCAGCCAATCTCCTAAATAAAATATAGCAATAATTATTTATTTTTATTATTTGCAAATTAAAAAGTATTTTTCACTTTGCCAAATTAGAGTAAAGAGACGTGTCTTCTAGACATATCACCCCCTCCCCCCCCACCTAGGGTTGGGTTAAAGGTAACTGATGTCCAAATCACAGTCCAATAGTTGTGCCCCACCTCAGGGCACTAACAAGCCAATAGCCTCTTTCCATTCATGTAACGCATATGTGCAAAGGCAAAGAGCCTTTAACACCCACACAGCATACATATGCGTCCATGGATGACTGAGGTTTCTCTGCTGAGAGTGCGCTTACTACACACTCCCATCAGGGTGACTGATTGTCAGGAATCAGCAGCAAGGAAGGTCAGATCTGCATGGCTACACTAGAACTTCACTTTGCATGCTTTAAGTGAGATTTTTTTGTACAGTGAAACCATATCCATTTGAATACCAACACACAGCAAACAAAAAAAATTTAAGTGAACCAAAAACACAGTGACAGAATACCTAACTAATCAACCTACAAACAACTAACTATATACTGTACAATAAATTCAAAATAGTGGAACAAAGAAAAGCAGGTAAAACATGAGGTGCAGGGAGCAGATGGGAAAGGGGAACTAAAATTGGGTACAAGGTACCAGGGGCATCTCATGGGGCCCCCTACTGACCCCGGGCCCTCGGGCAGTGCCCGAGTTTCCAAATGGTCAGTCCCCCCCTGGTACAGCTTACAGAACAGGCTAGCAGCAAGCAAAACACTCGAGTGAGAAGAAACTAATAGTGGAAGATGTAAACATCCTCCCAGCAGCCAGCATCAGGTGGAAACTGATTACTAGCATCTACTGGTTGCTGGGAGACACCCTCTGTTGCACAGTGCCACCAGCAGTTGACCCAGGTCCTGACACTGAGCTTTCATAGACAGCTTTTGGTCTCTAGTCATAATTGGGGCCAGTGGAATGGGCCGATCATGTAACCACTGTGACAGTCAGTAATACACACATGATTGGGTGTACAGACCCATTTAACCTCCCTGGCGGTATGATTATGTCAGGAATTTTGTACCAAAAGCGGTACCATTTTTTTGCATGGAAATTTGGTGTTATGTATTGTAGGCCTGCAATTCTTAGTAATTACTTAATAAATACTCATAAAAAATAATAATATAAAAATAAAAAATGTAATTCAATAATATAATCAAACCAAAAATACTGAAATTCGAAATATAGCGCCAAGTTCGCACATCAATGAGCAAAGTCGCAAAATCGTTTTCAGTGTCTGATGACGAATTTCCCCCACGAATCATTATCACTCAATTCTGCAAGTGGTTCTGATTTACTATCGCTGTTCTCTAGCCGGTCTAAAACCGCTTTTGACCTAAAGGGACGCTTTTTGGACGCCATGGACTTTTCTAAGTTTCCAGGCAGAAAGAACAGTCAAAATGCAGGCAGGGCACAGGACAAAGCACTCGGGGCAAAATGTATGTGAAATGGTTTGATACAGGAATGTTTTGCTATGAAATAATCATTTTAAAAAAAATGTCATTTTTTAAAAATTTTTAAATTTGCCGCCGGTTCCGGCTCCCGTACGTCCCGACATCACAGGGACCGGAACACAGAAGCCGGATGCTGGCATCGGCCGGAGGAGATGGCCGGGGACGCTGCAGGGGACACATCGCGGGAGCGAAGGACAAGGTAAGCGCTGTAGGGAATCCCTGTGCAACGCCGCATGGTAAGCCCGAGTGTAGCTCGGGGATACCGCTTTTGGTACTGACATTTTCCCCCGAGCTACACTCGGGAATACCGCCAGGGAGGTTAAAGCAATGCTAGGGCTGGGCAGGAAGGGGTTAAGGGTGTATTTATAAAATATTCACAGAACTATTCATCCTGCGAAACCGCATGAACATTCATTCTGGAAAATGTCAGTAAAACTGAGTGTTACTAGGTTATTTTTTCTCTAGGTCAGATGTTTTCCTTTCATAGGAATAGTATAATTCAGGAAAAAACCACATTATGGTCAATAGATGGAGTAAATAAGTATTTATTTCCTATTATTATTATACAGGATTTATGTAGCACCAACAGTTTGCACGGCGCTATAATCATCAGCTTCATCTAGTTTCCACCATGTGGTATTTTCCTGACTCACATTATTCTTAGTATGAGTGTGTGGTAGGAATAATAATAGCAATAATAGTACAAGTTAGTATAAATCTTGTAGCTTTGCCTCCATGCAGGTGTCAGAAAGCATGAAGGTCCTAACCATAATAAATTGGGATCACGCTATTACAGTACAGTTATATTTAGTAGGTCCAAACAGCCTTCCAAGTCTGATACTTACCTGTACCAGGTCCATGAGCATCTTCATAGTGTGGCCAAGTTGGCAGCACAGAGTTGTTTGCACATCCTTCTGGTTGGTCTCTTCTCCTCCCCTGTGCATCTATTCATACCAATAAAAGGGCTTTCTAGGTAGGGTGGCCAGTGAGCAGGTGAGATATACATTCCCTAATTTTAACTAATGATCATTGTATTAATGGGGAACAATAAAGGCGATGTGCATTTATTCCTTAGCATAGCGTCCAACAACAGCAAAAATTAGGGGCACAAATTAGGACCACTGACAGGTTGTTGTTGCTGCTGCTTCTGTGAGATTGCTGAATAATTGTTGTTTTCTCGTAGTGGTCTTATATTCTAATCAAGACCATACATACAGAAAATATGCATGCTTTCATTATTATTTATAGAACCTAAATAGTTAGTAAATATTGAGTTTTCAAAAGTAAAAAAAAAGGCGCATGTAAAATATTTGTTAGCAAAGACGGTGATCTACTGAGAATCTCATTACCGTCAAGTCAATGCTCTCTCATACTAATTCTCTTCAGTACACTTATCAATAGAAACACAAAGTCCCATATCTAGGATGGCAAGGCACTCCCCTGCTTCTCCCTCCCCCACCTACTCCGAGATAACAGACTGACCATTCGAGCACTCGGGCACTGCCCGAGGGCCCTGGGCCAGTAGGGAGCCCCATGAAATGCCCCTGGTACCTTTTTATAGGATTTTTTGGGTGTGCTTTGAGTGTTGGCAAGGACACAGGGGCCCCATGATCCCCTATTGCCTGGGGGCCCCATGAGTTGTTAGTCCTCCCCTATTTACACCAGACTGCACTGTCCACTTATTCTTGTTAAGACCAAATGTTTAGGGAAGCAACAGTTGTAAACTGTAAATGTTTGGAAAATAATTTTAATGGATAGTTTACTGGGGAATGTTTATTGTATTATGAGAGTTGAATACTACTTTAAATAATTATGCAATATTGAGAATTTAAAAAAGAATGGTGCTGGGAAACACTTTTTAAAGAAGAAAGAGACTTACCGAGTCCTTCAGACTAAGACAAGCAGGCACCGCCAATACCTAAACCCCTGCACAGGATAGGAAACTGGCAGTGCTGTCTCTTGTTAAGAAGGAACCGGAACGGGTGTTGGCTCGGCACAGAATCCTCTTTGATGGAAGACTCTGTTGAGAAAGAAATGGCCTATTACAGTTGTGCAGTTCTTTCCATATGAACCCAATTCTGCAATATAATAGATTGAAACTCAAACTGGATGACATTTAGTTTGCTAATTCACCATGTAGCATAAAAACATATTTGGATACCCAGTTCTTTTTCCTTTAGGATGATACTGTTTCAGCAATAGAACATGCAAATGGTCTACATGGTCTACAAATGATCTACATTTTTCATATCAACTGTAAGCATGGGAGAACTTTTGTTTATAATTTTGTGCTTTCACTGTAAATTGAAAGCAAGACTTTAAAAAATATAGAGTATAAAGTAAAAAGGTCAATAGCCTTCTGTACTGTAGAAGTCGTGCCAATTCATACCATGTTGGTGTTATCGGGAAAAGCCAACCAAACTGGCTGGTTTCTGTACCTAACTCTGTTATGCGTCTCATTACATAAGAGCTGCTGACTCATCTAAGGCATTGACACTATAAGGCTTCTTTCACACTTGTGGCCATTGAATGGTTAAAACAGGCAGCTGACTGCCCATCTTCAAGCTGACATGGTGCCACTTGGATGGATACACATCAAACACCGAGTTTAAGAGGTGACATTGCCTGGCAAACTCTCCCATGTAATTGAATGGGAATGCACTCCAACTGTGAGTCAAACACTAGGCTCACAGTTGCGGTGCACTCCCACAATGCAAAATCACCATTTGGTAACAAACAGGTATCAAAGGGGTGGCAGGATAACCTCCTGAACATCTGCAAACCTTTTTCTAAAAAAGCAACCCCATCCATTGCAGATTGCTTTTTAGGGAGCCAGTAGCCACCACCGTAAGTGTGAAGGGATCCTAAGGCACCAACAGTATCATTTTTTAGTATCATGAAAGGGTGGAGAAGTTTAATTTAATAATTAACCAAAGGCAAGCTAAAAAATAGACATGTATAGGATGCAGTCTGTCAACAGCATAAACACAACAGTTTTTATTTTTCGGTATACCCCAAAAACATGGTGACAATCCTATTCATTCTGTATTGGTGTCACCCAATAGACAGGAAAGTCTTACAGCAGGGTTTCTCAATGAGGGTTCCTCCAGAGGTTGCTAGGAGTTCCTTGAGCAATTAGAGATTTCTGCCTCTAAGATAAGGTCCCACTGATACCATTGATCTTTTTAGCTATCTGTAAGCGGATAAGTCTTCCCAATGACCACCTGTGTGAGGAGCATTCTTCCAACTGACCATCACACTAATGTATCATGCGTTGTAGACATAGCCATTTTTAACAGAGGTTCCCTGAGGCCAGAAAATTATTTCAAGGGTTCCTCTGTGTTGAAAAGGTTGAGAAAGGCTGTCTTCAAGGAACATGTAGTTTTGAACAAGTAGATGTAAGGCACTGAGCTTGGATTTTTCACTCATAGACAATAGATGGTGGCTCATTGTATCCACCTTGAAAGCTTTACAACAAGGGTGGTGAGTCCCGCACAGAGTAGGAGCCACTCCAGTGGAGAAATCCACATGAGTGCCAAGTATTCATCTTAAAGTGGAACTTCATTCTCTCAATTAACATTGATTTTTTTTGTTAATCCTTATGCCACTAGTATTAGTAAATAGGAAAGTATATTATATTTACTTTTTTTAAACAGGTTTTTTTTACATTTCTTCAGTTACTTCCTGGTTTCCATGCCTAGGCAAATGATTCCATATATCCCAGGAGTTTTCAGGAAGGGAGATGAGGCTTTCTCAGCTAAGCACACCCACCTGTCTGTATTCCTGAGCTAAGGGCAAATAGATTCCAGGAAGTAAGTGCCACATGAATCATCTGCTCTTACTCAAGGTGGCTATGAACAAAAAATGCTAGGGGGGTGTTTTAAACGTTTTTTTCAGCAAAATATAGCATAGAGACATGGATGGATGGGCAAGTTAGTTTTGAATATTAAAAATTAATTCAATAGTGTTTATGGTTTGTGGAGTTCAGATGCAGTGTAGTTCTACTTTCTCACCGGCCTACCCCAACACACGCTATCCCTGCTCCAGTCTATCCTGAACTCAGCAGCTAGACTCTTCCACCTCACCAACAGCTCCACTTCGGCCACCCCCCTCTGCCAATCCCTTCACTGGCTCCTGATTGCCCAACGCATTAAATTCAAATTACTAACTCTGACATACAAAGCTATTCATAATGCTGCCCCAAACTACCTAACAGACCTGATACCCAAATACCACCCTACCCGTGCCCTTCGCTCCTCACAAGACCTCTTACTCTCTAGCTCCCTGGTCTCCTCCTCCAACGCCCAACTGCAGGACTTCTCCAGGACTTCCCCCATCCTCTGGAACTCCCTACCCCAATCCATCAGACTGTCACCTACCCTCCTCACCTTCAGGCGCACCCTGAAAACCCATCTCTTCAGGCAAACCTACCCCACCCTCACCTAACAGCCGTTTTCCTCCGCTCCTCCTACCACTCCATCCCCCTCAGCCACTTCCTCCTGTACCTCTACCCCCTCCCTCCTAGATTGTATGCTCAAAAGAGCAGGGCCCTCGAACCCCCCGTGTATTGTATTGTCTCATGTACTGTCCCCCCACTTTAATGTACAGCGCTGAGCAAACCTTTTGGCGCTATATAAACACTGTATAATAATAATAATAATACTTTAAGAACATATAGAACAATAGATCTTTTTTTTTCTAATATCAACATGACAAGAAGATAGATAGTATTCTATGCATTTTGGGGAACAAAACAATACCTCTTCATCAGGGTGTGGGCAAAGCATTGAACTCTATCTAAAAGCTCCTGGGGGATCACTTTTGTCTGTTAGGTAAGTGACAAACAAACTAAAATCCAGTTCTGGATAACACATTTTAGGCATTTAGAGAAAATTTTTTTTGGGGAAAAAAGTCTTAAACCATATGGATAAAAGCTGACTGCTGTAACCACTCCCAGCAGTGTTATATGGTTTGTCCCAACCCCTGTAACTGGCATGGTTCCATATTGGTTCCATATTGATACTGTGTAGGAGTACGGTTTAGGTGTTTTTAGGGTTGTACATGGTTTATACATTTATGTATTTATATCTAGTTTGTTACTAAAAAATGACATCTGACTGTGCAGCATCTGCTGTAAATAGGGTGTGCTTTTGGTCTTTGATTCTATCCACCAGATACCTGCACTGTTCCATTAAAAAAATAAATTTAGTGATGTATTTATTATTACCAAGCTATACAAATCTGTGCCTTTTTCACTTGCATTTAGTTTAACTTAAAGATTTTATTATGGCTATTTTTTATTTTACATTACCTATCTTGTCTGCCATTGTCATTCTTAAACATATCGGTTTATATCTGATTTTCTATAGCGAGTAGCAGCATGTTAAAGGATAAAGGGAAACACAAGTTTGAATACAGTATTTTATGAAGTGTAACAAAACCTCTGACTCATGTAATATAGAATATAATTAAGTCCACTGCAAAGGATTCACCGCTATTTATACCTGCAGACCACAGACCATTCATCCACAGCGCATCTCAAGGAGTACTGAACATTGCACTAATTTATAAATGTTACTTATTTCATTTAAAACACAAAGTCAGATTCATTTTTATACCCATTTATCATGCATTTATGTTTTTAAAGTGGGCTTTTCATGGCAAACACAAGGTTCACTTTTTTGCCAGCCCTCTGTCTCCCCTAACACAAATGGCTTTTCAAAAGCCATTCATAAACCATTCAGCCCCCCCTCGACCCCCAAAAAAGTACCTTGGCCTCTGCCTAAGGCTGGGACAAGGTGTGGGCAGAAGGAGAAGCTGCCCTGGGCACAGTGGTTTGGGGGACACCCACTGTATACTCTAGATAAGTGGCTGGCAACCAGTGGGCTGTCACAGTGTGCTCCAACATGCCCACTATCCACCTTATCTGCCACAAAAAATACACTGAACACCTACAATTATCTTCTAGCTATGAGAAAACTGGTGATTGGCCACACATGTGAAGCATGCACTCAATGCCAACAATGGGAAGCCAGAGCAAGAGGGCAGAGAATGAGTGCAGGGTGGTATGTACATTCTACTTCATTCATCAGCCACAAGAGAGGAGGCCGTAGGTCCACATTCTTGCCCTGGGTACTGAACGAACCTGTCTTGGTACTGCCTTGGCTTCTGGAAGGCTTTGGTTGCATTACTGCTTCTGCCAGTAGAATTGGGAGTTCAAAATCTTTCAATAATGAACTCCAACCCTTTGCAAGTTTGTATTGTTTAGAAAGTTTTGAAAAATGTGGGGTTCTGGACTCTTTTTATTAGTTGTTATCTCAGTTGGAACTCAGGGCCCATTCACAATTTGGACCTTCACTAGAAGTACTTCAAGGCTCAAAACTAGGATTTCCATATATCCAATGGTGGCCATTCACACCTGAGCATAGTGTCCTTGAAGCTCAAAAAAGTATATAAGCTTCTTTTAGGGAAAAATCCCACATTTTAGCCTCAATAGACTTCAAAGGGGAAACACCTGAAGAACGTGTGAAAATGTTCCTACAGTGTTTTTTCTTGCCTAGAAATTAGCTTTCCGTTAGCTAAAAACTAAAAAAAAACTTGCCTAAATTAAAAGCAAAAAAAAAAAGGCGCACCAGGATGTGCATTATCATAAAGAAATGTATTGAATATAAAAGATTCCAATATACTCAAAAGAGTAAATAAATTCAGTCACATCAATGAAACCTTTGGACACAATCCAAGGACAATGTTCCAGTGATGCCCACTATGTAGCCATACCTACAGCTGGGGGGCATCATTGGAGCATTGTCCTTGGATTGTGTCCAAAGATTTGATGTGCCTGAATGTATTTACTCTTTTAACTTAATTGGAATCTTTTATATTCAATACATTTATTTATGGTATGGCACAACGCTGGTACACCCTCTTTTTTTGTTTTTGTTTTATCCATGTGTCTAAATATTCCCCAGATCTGAAGAGGGCAGCAAAGCCTAGGCATCACCAGGAACTTTTGAAAAAACTGCTTCTGGGTTATTATTGGAAGAATTTTCCTTGACTATTGACTTTCCTAATATGGACTGATAGTTTAGTTGTAAAAAAAAAACGCCCAAGCCTGAAACATGCACTCATATGACAACCCTTTCTCCTATTTCTCACTCCATTATCTAAGAAGCTTTATAAAAATGCTATACTCACCTACTTCTAACTGCTACCATGGTTTGCATACCTCAAAAGTGCCAAAATACTGATCTGCCCTCTCTCAGTCAATGGCTCTCTCTCAAAAATCCTTTTTTTTTTTGGAGCTTCTCCTCTACCCTTTTTTTCTAGTTTAAATGCATTGGGGATGTTGGTACTTAAACAATAAAGGTTAACCGCATGCTCATCTTGGAGAATGGATCTCCATAGTCAATGAAGTCTACCAGATGGGAAAGCTTTTGGTTTTTCCAAGATGTAATGAAAAGTATATCCTGAGACAAATAAATCTATGAGAACAATTTTCCAATACTGATCATTTATTTAATAAGAACTACATCACATTAATTACTAATACCCATAACCAAAATAATAATAATAAGCAAACTTAAAATAAGTGAATACCCAAATAAATTATATAAAGTCCCATACACTTAAAGTCCAAAGTAAGGTTCAAATGTCCAAAAAAATCTTTGCAAGTGATTTCTCAATTAGTCTTTATCCCCGGATCAGATTGGTGAAATACTCCAGAAAATCTTCAGATACCTCAAAAAAAACTCAACATAGTATATTACCCCATATATTGAAATAAAGTGCCACACGTGTCACATGCAAATCAAACAAAACCAAAAGTGTCACAGCAATCGTGAGATCTCAAGACTAATAATTCAATTAGTAACTCCACTGCACACAGTATAAAGAGTGCATAATTACCCCAACATAGATAAAATCAGCATAGAATCCATAGTATAGATGAGAATGTCTCCACACATAATTCTATTATCTTCTCCAGCCATTGCCCATAGACCTCATAAACAGACCAGGGATCAGTATGTGTATTAAAAATAAAACATATTTTATTGTAGCAACTTACATTAAAGTTAGATGAGAACAGCTTCCATGTGGTGAGACAGTCCAAAAAGGAACCCACTCCTTAGCAGTAACTCTTTTTTAAAACAACCTTATTACTCAGAGGGAGAGCCAGGCAACCATGGGAGTCTCCAGGGTTGGAACAGCCGCGTGTTCCAGAATCCAAAATGGCCACCACGGTACCTCCGGAAAAACGTCAATATGTCACCACGCCACGTGCCTCGGACGCGTTTCGTCACATCCGGACTTTTTCAACAGGGATCTACAGGTTTTAGTACAGGAAGTGAGTGCTAATTTTGGTATTAATACCCATAACCAGGCTCTTCATTCTTTACTTTTCTTCTAAGGATCCAAGGAGAGACTGCTTGCATGCTTCCCTTCCCCTTGCTTCCACCCTAAATCCACCATACACCCCCCTCCATTTTGTTTTTTTTACGTCCTATTCATGGTGAGGTAGGGGTAATTTTCCTTACTTATATTCCAAAATATCCTAAAACAGTGAGCCACTCCAATGTCTGTACAACCAGTACAGTATACTCCAGTGTGGAAATGACTTATCAGATAAAGGGCAAATCTTAAAATTTATAACCTCTCAATTTTTTTTTCTTTCAAAGATGAATGCTGTGGATATAAAGAGAGAGATTTACTAAAGTCAGAATCTGGTGCAGCTGTGCATGGTAGCCAATCAGCTTTTAACTTCAGCTTGTTCAACTAAGCTTTGACAATAAAACCTGAAAGCTGTTTGGTTTTTTTGCAGAGCTGCACCAGATTTTGTGTGCTCCAGTCTTAGTAAATAACCCCCAGCATCTGTTTCCTTGAACTGTACTTTTTGTATTTTTTTCCTTGTCATAATTATCCAATTAATGTATGGCATGACCAGATAAATAAAAAAGTAATATGCCTGTACAAACACTCAAAAAATGCCTTAGAAAATGATGAAAGATATTCAGCTTAACAGTGAACTGGGCTTCAGGTCTGGTATAGAAGAAGGTGTTCAGCAGGTCTAGGATGGCACGTGTCTTGGGTAGACTAGTGTAGTGTGCAAGGAGAAACGCACCAAACACGTTGTGTAAAGTCTAGACGTTGCATTTATCGAAAGTCACATTCGGTTAAAGATAACGTGTTTTGGAGAGTTCAAAAAGTAGATCCTGAAGAAAACAAGAACGATCCTCTCTACCGCCTTCTGCCCTTGAACATGGAATTCTACTTGCACTTTAGCTAATTTAAGGAAGGCAATTAAAGTAATACATGAACATAACTCTATTTTCCTGCAAGCTTTACTTAAAAATACAATTAAAAATTAAACTTCTATTGGGTTTTAAATGCACTTTGTACCATGTATAGAACATTAACTTTCCTCCTTATCATTTGAATACTTTATTTCCACCAGCGGGCTCCAAGCTGGCATCTAGCCTTTTATTCTCCATGGCCCCTTTTCAATTTGCAGCATTTAATATATATTTGTTTAGTCTTGAAATACCTTAATGTTATTGATTACTTTGTGGTCACATGAACAAAATGTTTTCAGCAAAATTAAGGTATTTAGAGTGCAAATAAACCCCTGCACTGCAAGCCTCCCTCTGGTCAGGTTGTAGACAAGAAGTTGCAGCATGTACTCTGAACCGTGTAACTCTTTTGGGACTGCATGTCCCAATTCTCATTGCAGGAGCTGCTGTAAAGGAGCTGGAGCTGCTGCAAGGGGCAGGTTATATATGTAGCACTACCCCCTTGAGATCCACTGGTTTTGGGTCACCCTATTTCCTGCATGGCCAGGCAACATGCATTTTCCAACTTCCATTCAGAGTCATTAACCAGTCCATGGGCTTTTTGTTGTTGTTTTATTTGGACGAAAAAACTTGGATAGGATGTAGGGGTACATGGGTTGTGCAACTTGACTTGAGACAATAACTGAGGACAAACTTCCTAAATTCTGTACAAAAAGGATGGATCCTGGACTTTCTACTCCCTCCCTTGGATCAGTAACGCAGTCTCTGTAAGGAGCACTTGGTCCACTCTAAGTGAATCTCTTCAGACCCAAGCTAGAAAGTGCCCATCCACCTGGCTGTCTTTAAAAAGTATCCTGGAGCAAGAGATTTTAGAACAGACTTATAGCACTGTCCCAGGGAGACCTGGCTGGATATAGCACCTAGCTGCCCTTTCTCCTGTAGGCCCCCAGGGTGTAAAGACAGTCACAATGTCCTTGTGTCCTGTAACTGTTGGTAAACAACTTTCAGGCTTTTCACTGTGATAGTTTCTTTCTAAGCTTGCAAGCTGTCCATCCTCAGTGGGCTGTAGGGCAGTGGAGCTCCCTCTGTCAACTTTATTTTGCCATCCCTCCAACCTCCAGCCTGAAGGCAGTATCCCCCCCTTCCCTTCTGCAGGGTCCCCTCCCAGGCTACACAGCAGCACACCTCAGCACTCCGTCTTCCACCCAACTCCCCTGGTGGCCTTGCTGTCTCATATTTATGGGTTGATTAGGTCACCTTGCCTCCCTCCTGGGGATTGGCCATATTCCCAAAATATGCAGATCAGCACCTTCTGGCTTCCACCCACTAGCTTCTAGAAACTTCTTCAAGGTTCTAGAATCAGGGGGAGGTATCAGAGGCCTGACCTGCATAGCCCTCCAACCTGACCTAAAGTAAACCCACTGACTCACACCCTCCAGTCTGACCTAAAGTAAAACCATCGACTCACCCTTTAACCAGCTTCTAACTACACTACAAGCTATGTACACCAGAGGGCACTACATATACTTGATGTAACACCCTTTGCTTTGCCACTTGTGGATTCTGAAGAATTCAGTCACAGGGTGGTTTGGATGTTAATCTCCTCAATCCTAGCAGCGACCAAGGTGGAAAACTATTACTGCTAGGGCACTGCTAGCACACACACATCAATCATAAGACCTGGGTGTTACTAAAGCTTTCCTCACATCAATGAATGTAACTCCCACCATTGACATCCCATAATTAAGGCCTTACAAGTGTGTGTGTGATAGTGCTGGATCAATAGAAGTGAAATTGACTCTGATGAAGCTATTGTAAAGTGATTTTCCCTTCTGTGGTTGAACAAAGCACATGTGTCAAACACAAGGCCCACAGACTGAATCCTGCCCGCCAGGCCATTTCATGTGGACCTTGCACCTCTCTTGTAGCTGCAGCACCCCCCAGCAGAGAGGAGAAAAGAACTCCTCCTGCGGATCCTGTGCCTCTCTGTGTAGCTGCAGCGCCCCCTCATCTCCGCCTCCCCTGGTCTCAGCATTCAGCAGACTCCGGCAGCTAACTTTAGCCATCCTCTGGTCCTCCTCCAGACATTTCCTGCTTCCCAGCTTCGCCACCAGCTTGTTCCCTGCAGCAGCACATTGTAAGGGGGTATACTGAGATGTAAGGGAGAATAGGGGACTTTTGAATTCTGATGGCAACCAGCCCTTTGAGGACAACCATAATGCTGATGCTATAGTATAGGTGCAGGGGTGGACTGACAACGCATGGGGACCCCCGGGCAATAGGGGATCATGGGGCCCCTGTGTCCTTGCCCAAACTCAAAAAAGCCTATGAAAAAGGTACCAAGGGCATCTCATGGGGCCCCCTACTGACCCTGGGCCCCCGGGCAGCGCCCGAGTTTCCAAATGATCAGTCCGCCCCTGTATAGGTGGACCCTTTTCTGGTCTTAGGCTGCTATATCTCTGATAGCAACTAAGAAAGCACTTGCCAGACAATACTTTCTTGGATGTGTACTAAGGAACACCTGGTAGAAAAGTTCATCTCAATTAAAGGACTTTTTGAAACAGTCAATGGTTAAAGTTAGCTGTCAGGAAAAGCTGTTAGCTTCAGTGCTGTCAGGAAATGTTAGTCTTCATCAAGCCTTAACCCAGGTCCCTTAGTGCATTCTGTTGTGATTTTATTAACATCGACTACTCAAACCCTGAAGAAGGCTGAGGCTTTTTGCCCTGAAACATGTTGCCTGTATTTGATGCTCTTAACTATTAAACGTTTCAAAAAGTCCTTCAAGTGAGAACATTTGTATCAGTTCAAGCACACATCCAAGAATTCACTTAAATAATGAACTTTGAGGGATGTGTTAATGATAGTGGGGTCATTACCAAGGAGGCTAGATGATGCTGTTGTCCAATAGGCAGTAAGTCAGCAGCAATGGGCTTAGGTAAAACTTCAGCAGCAGATTGTGAGCAGTGAAGAAACATCAGAATGCAATCACTTGCAGCTAAAGCACTTACAGCACATCCCTGACTGATTAATTTAGGAAAAAAGTGAGCCTGGAGTTCTGTTTGAAGCGTTTCATCAGCCAGAAAATGACAAGCAGGTCAGCCTGTTGTTATGTGTAATTACATCTTTTGCATTTTCTATTAGGGCAGCAAAGTCTTGTATTGAACCAAACCTCTATCAAGTCCGGCACCTCGTGTGAATGACAATTGACCAAGGTATAGCCTGTTCCAAACATTCATATAAACCATCATTATTGTCAAGGCAGCCATGATTAAAATATTTTTTGATTTGGATTAAATTGCTCTGCTGATTTATTTAATGGGCTGTGTAATACAACCTGAAAAGTCTATACCATCGTTAGACTGCAAAAGCATAATGCTGAACTCCAGGCACACATAAAAGACACAAATTAATGTAGCTCTGAATTCATTAAAACATAATTAAATGTATTTTGTATATTCCAGTGTAGTACTGACTCCTTAACTCTTTGAGGACCGTAAGGTTTTGGAACGCCAAAAGAATCAATTTTTTTGTTTTTAAAGTTCGTACACTTCAGTTGCTGTAACTAAGCCAGTTCATGAAATAATTGGCAAAAAGCTAGATCCATTTGTTGTTTGTTGATAAGAACTAATATTTTGACTTAAACCAAAAAAAAAAAGAGTTTTAAGTTCTTAATCAGATGATACACGCAATTACAAACATGGGACAAATACGTCCCTTGGTCCTCAAAGGGTTAAGGAGCTGCTGGGATGTTTGGCTTCTCATACCAATTTGAGTTATACCTGGACCAGTCAAGCACCACAGGAGAGGGGCCTATCAATCTGACAGGGACTGTAGATAATAACGCAGAGACTCAGAATGCAGGAGACAATGTATTCAAGAGCTTGTAATGATTACAACAGCCTGGCGGGGAAGTTCACTCAATCTGGAACTTACAACAATTGGATTGGAGATTCAGCATTGAGTAGGCTCGAACTGAAGACAGCACCTGCCAAAGAGAGTGGAGTGTGGCCTGGCCAGTCCATCCCAACAGTGGAGCATTTTGATGTTGCAGACAAAGGCCCTAAGCTTTTCCTACTCCTCCTGAACCTCTCCCTGCCACTAATGCTGTCCCTGATAGACAGGTATACTTTGCCTACACTAGCCACTTCACAAATGCATGCTAAAACTTGGGGGCAGGGACCTAAAAAGACTGTGTGTGACCCAAGATAGCCACCAGGGTCACCTGTATCCAGTGTAGCCAACAGGAACGCTGCTCCGGAGGGCCGAGAGAATTATAGAGAAACCCAGTTTCTCTTGATTTTCTCCTCTAGCTGCAGTACCATTCTGGACAAGCACCACCTGCAGTGGAGAAAATAGATGCACCTGCCTACAGGCAGGTCTAGGTGACTAGACATGTATCTTTCTCCTGTGACATTTTGAAGGTTGTGGGCTTCCTTTTGAAGGTTGTGGGCTCAACAACAAAGGGGGAAACTTTCATTGTCCTTTTGAAGTGTTGTGTGAGACTGTACTTAAAGACCCAGACTGCTTCCCTCTCGTTCTTTCATTATGGCTTAAATGGAAGCTGGCTGAGGCAACCAACTGGCTTCTTCACCAGGGTTCTCAGAAGTTTCTCTGTGACTTCTGCAAAAGCTCCCTCTCTTTTGGTGGACTTATGCCTCCACAATTGTTGGGTGGCAGGCTGCCTTGCACATGACCTAAGCAAACAGCTGAGCCACCCCCCAGCGTAACACTGACCTTCTGGGCAATTCAGGACTTTGCCCAACGTCTCTCCCTGATGTGTTGATGGCAGGCAAAGACTGACCCCCGGTCCACCATCCTGAGTGTGTGCATCATCCCCTTCACTCACAGGGGTTACAGACACTGGGCACCTTCTCCAGGCCCGAGAGTCAGGGGACACCAGTGGAACTCACTCTCTCTCACTTCAGAGCAGCATTCTTACCAAATATGCATCCATACTCATCTTTATGTTGCAGAATCGATGCTGCAGCTGATCCAGGTTGGCTATGAGACTGAGAACTGAGCGATCAAGCAACTGCTCAATTCTCAATCTGCTCAGAGTTGCGAGCAGTGATTGTCAGTCATCGCTATCCTCTCTGTTCCTCCAGTGGTTACCTGAGTGCCGGGCAGAAGAGGGGATGGGCCCAGCTGGCTCTGGCTCTCAGCCATATGCAGAGCCAACTGTCAATTAGACAACAAGGTGTATCCCGACTATATTGTTGGGATCCTTCCAGAGCCACTTTGCCACGTCAGCTGGTAGCCAGCTATAAGCTGACTCTGGGTCACTGGAAAACAAAAGTAAATGCTCTCCTGTTACCTACAAGAAAAGTATGGCCAAAAAAGCTTTGGCCATACATCTCTTTCAATGTTGTTTCCCTATCAACAGCAAGGCATTTAGCCGAAAGGGCAAAATTTTGCCAAAAATTCCCACTGAAAAAACCTCTCAACCCTAATGATGAGCGTTCACTGAGTACGGATTCTTCAGCATAAGCATGTACTAATTGGCGAAGTTATAGAGACGCTTAGACAACATGAGCGACGACTACAACTGCTGTAGCATGTGTGATTTATCTTTCATATTATAGTCTTGTCACTTGGACTTTCTCGGTTTATTAGTACAGATCACTAACAACATGTCTATTGTAAATAAAACTTGCATTGTGTTTTCTTTGTCATCCTTTCAAATTCTCATACAAGTCCTACTGCATTCATCTTGTATAAAGAAGTCATTTACATTTCAGATATTTCAGAGGTTTTATGGAATGACTGAAACTTCCATTAGAAAGGATAATTAATTGCCCGTACTTAGCAAGCACAGAGAAATCTAGGTTTATGTAAGTCCATAGTTTTGTATGCTGGATTCTATGTTGAAGAGTGGTATGGCACTTGATGGAGCCTAGCTCTTAAAGTAGGACTATAAAAAAAGTACTGTATATACGTATATAAAATGCAGTAACCCTGATTTTATATATATGGTAAGTGTTGATATTGTACACCTACCTATTTATATATTATATATGGATTTCTCAATAGGAGATGTGACCTTTGAGTTGGGGGGGGGGTGTCCCCTCTTGACATCAAGACATCAACTCCAAGTTTTCCTGTGTTCACCATTAGAGTGATTTTAGAGTGATTCTGGTTCTAGCAAAGCAAATGATCACGTGTGTATTGATATTTCTATGATACACTGTAATATGGAGGCTTTTCTAAAACATCTAAAACATTCCTACAGCAACATCACCATTCCATCCCGAGGAAGCCTATCTGTGAAACGCGTAGAGATGGGATGCCCTCTCACCATTGACCAAGATATTGAAAAATATGTGATCTGTGCGGTGGGGGGGGGAGACGTTCCCTCTTTACATCACCTATGATTACCACTGTGTCCACTGGTGGAGCGATTTTAAGGTGGTTCTGGTTGTAGCACATGCAGCACAGCTAGTCATCAAGGGGTTTATTTACTAAAGTTGGAGAATGCAAAATCGGCCTCACTTCTGCTTAGAAACCAATCAGCTTCTAACCTCAGCTTGTTCAGTTAAGCTTTGGCAATAAAACCTGGAAGGTGATTGGTTTCTATTCAAAAGTGGGCCTGATTTTGAATACTCCAGCTTTAGTAAATAAACCAAGTGTGTATTTCTATGACACACTCTTATATGTAGGTTTTTGTAAAAGATCTAATTAACGCTTCAATACTGGGAACTTTTAAATTCTTTATTTTAAACACAATAGCTTTCACCCATAGAAAGTATTACACAAAATGGTTAGAAACAGTATAGGTATGTCACAAAAGAACATTATACAGTCATGCAGGTGTTGTCAGATATAATCAGGGACGTACTGACTATTTGGAAACTCGGGCACTGCCCGAGGGCCCATGGTCAGTAGGGGGCCCCATGAGATGCCCTGGTTCCTTTTTCATAGGCTTTTTTGAGTTTGGGCAAGGACACAGGGGCCCCATGATCTCCTATTGCCCGGGGGCCCCATGAGTTGTCAGTCCGCCCCTGGATATATTAGAATAAACAAACATCAAATAGTAACCAACATGGGAAGAAAACAAACCGGATGACACTGCTGTAACTTTTTCCAGGATATAGGAAAGAAAGCATAGAAAAGAGAAGACAGAGAGGAAAGAGAAAGAGGAACAAAGAGAGAGACAATGAGAAAGAAAAAAAAAAGGAGGGGGGGGATAGAAAGAAAGGGTAGGAGAAGAAGGAGGTTAAGTAATGGCTTAAGTAAAGAGGAGATGATGGTAGGGTAGTGTGTCGAATGACCATGGCTGGCAGCACAGCTAATTGTAATCAAACTCTAGACAATGTGGTGGCCCACCTCCAGAAGGGATTTCCCCTCCTCCGAAACAATAAACATGTTCCACAAGGCCCATGTTTCGTCAGTACCAAGTCTTCCAATACATTTAGTTCTTCTACCCTTTAGAGCTAGATTCCAACAGATGGAGGTTATGGATTCTTTCATCTAAGGGGTATAAAGGATTTGGCAGCATTCAGAAGATTTCGTAGAATTGAATGTTTGTAAACTTTAGCTAGAATGTTGGTGACATGAAGCAGAAAGAATGCAGGATCACTAGGAACCAGATAATCTGTACATTTTTTAACAATTCGATAGACGTCTTGCCAGTAGCACCCTGACCTTGTGCAGACCAGAATACATGGAGGAGTGTCCCCTCTCCAAATTACATTGCCAGCACTTATCCGTGGTTGACGGAAAGAATTTGTGGAGGAACAATGGCATACGGTACCACAATGATAGAATGCGAAGATTTTTGAGCTTCCAAAAACATCCTTCCCAATTCAGCTTCCCATTTCTCCAAATAGGGTAAGGAGAAGTCGTTCGAAGGTGAAATCAGAAGGGAGTCTAAGTTCGACAGGGCATGAGGCAGAGTGCCATTGTCAAAGCAGTATTCCCTAAATGTAGTCAGGCCAGAGGCGGACTGACAATTCATGGGGCCCCCAGGCAATAGGGGATCATAGGGCCCCTGTGTCCTTGCCCACACTCAAAGCACACTCAAAAAAGCCTATAAAAAGGTACCAGGGGCATTTCATGGGGCCCCCTACTGACCCTGGGCCCTTGGGTAGTGCCCGAGTGCTCGAATGGTCAGTCTGCCCCTAAGTCAGGCTGCACTGAAAGCTTTGAGCAGGTGATAAAGAACACAGATATTTATGGAACTATAAGGCCTTCCAGAAGTCAAGATGTTATAATCCATTCAGATCAAGGTATGAATGGAGGGCCAAGAGCCTGTGTCCAGGAAGTGGGAGGCTTTAAAATAACCAGGACGAAGACAGGACCAGAAGGTGTCCTCTACACATCCCAACAGAAAGTGTGGGTTACCTATAATCGGAAATAGGGGAGAACTTCCTGGGGACATGGATGTAGTCAAGAATAAGAATGAGTACACACATGATCTTGTACCAATCAGCAGATGGCATTTCAGCGCAGAGGGTAAAGAGACATGACACCACAGTACTCATTGGAGAGGATTCCGACTTTGGTCTTGTTCAATATACTGTAAGTCCATATTTAAGTGTCCCTATGATGGCACCAATTTATTAAGTGGCCCAGGTGGGCAGCCTGATAATATCTCTGTAGGTCAGGAACAGCCAGACCGTCATGTTGCTTAGGAAGTTGACGATGGATTTGAGGCCTTTTATTCACCCAGATAAAGTCTAAGAGTAAGGAGTGAGCTTGTTTAAAGAACGTGGAGGGGATATGGATCGGTAGGGCTTGAAATAAATATAAAAATATTGGTAAGATACTCATTTTAATAATGTGACATCGCCCCAACCAAGAATAAAGACCTCCACAACATTTCTCCAGCAGAGCACGGACCCGACCCAGACGTGTTGGAAAGTATAAAGGTAAATGTATGAGAAAGTCTAGGCGGAATATAAGTACCCAAATATTTGAATGCCACATTAGTCCATTTGAAATTATAATTCAATTGTAGAGATCTCATGAGAGTTTGCAGCTTGGTGACTCCCATCACATACAATTTGGAAACGTTTATTTTTAGTTGGGCCAGGGACCCATAACACTGAAACTCATGCAATAAGTTAGGGAGTAAGATTCTGGGTTTGGTTTGAGAAAATAGCATGTCGTCCACGTAAGCAGAGACTTTGTATTGAGCATCTCCCATATTTATCAACCGGATGTCTGGATTCTTTCTAACAGTGCAGAGGAAAGTCTCCAGAGAGAGAGAGCAAAGAGCCTAGTGCCAATAGTGATAGCGAAGGGATCCAAAAGAACACTATTCAATTTACCCACAGCCATTGGTGTAGTGTAAACACTGGAAATCCGATGAAGCATGTTGTTCCCAAGGCCAATGTATCACAGTACCGCCCACATAAACTGCCAATTCACCCAATCAAATGCTCTTTTGGCATCTGTACCCAGAAGAAGACGAGGGGTATTGGTCTGACTGGCCATATCACTAAGGTTAAGAACCTTAATAGTGTTGTCTCGTGCCTCCTGGTTACAGAATAAACCCCACTTGTTCTACATGGATCAGCTGTGGCAAATATTGTTGTAATCTGGTGGCCACTAGCTAAGTGAAATGTTTCAGATCAATATTTAAAAGAGACATTGGTCTGTAGCTACCGCAAAATGAAGGTTCCTTCCCCTCTTTTGGTTGAACCATAATATGAGCTTTCAGGGTGTCCGAGGGAAAGGATGCTGAATCTCCTTAAGCGTTAAACATCTAAAGCATATAAGGGCCAAGATGGGGAAGTAGCAGGTTATAGTACTGAGCAGTAAAGCCATCCAGGCCTGGGGCTTTACCTGATTTGGCCAGAGCAACTGCCACACGCAGCTTGTCCATTGTAATGGGGGCCTCTAATTCTTGACTAAATGTAGGAGGTTGTATGGGCATAGCGGAGGAATATATCTTCAACTTGATCTGGTGAAGCAGAAATGGGGTGTAGATTGTATAATGAGGAGAAAAATTCTCTGAATGTGTGAGCAATATGTTTGGGTAGTGAAACTGGTTGGCCATCAGCCAACGTTATGTGAGGTACATAAGTCGTGGCTCTCTGATCTTGTAGGGACCGAGCTACAAGCCGGCCACATTTATTGCCAGACTCATAGAAGACACGTCGACATGTTCGGACCGTGGCTTTAGCTCTAAAGTATAGGAGATCTATCACTTGTTTCCAGTGGAGTAAAATTTCCCTTTCTATAGATTAGGACGGAGTGTGTTTATGGAATGATTCCAGTGTGTGGATGGCTGTCAGTAAGGTGTTCAATTGCTCCTCCTGTTCTTTCTTGATCTGAGCTCCATGTTTAATAAGAACCCCTTGAATAACAGCTTTATGTGCTTCCCAAATGATTCCCGTGTTACAGCCAGGTGTATCATTAATGGGAAAGTATCCCTCCAGCTCACGTACAGTGTCTGCCAGGACCACAGGGTCCTGGAGCAAACTTTCTAGATGTCTCCAAGATGATCTCTAAGAACCAGGGGCATTGGACAGGGAGTATTGTAGCGTGATGGGTGCATGGTCCGACTATGTATTAGTCCTTATGGAAATGGCCATTGCTGCTTGAAGATGTCTATGTGGGATTAGGAAAAAAATGATCCGTGAGCACACTTTGTGAGGTAGGGAATAAAAAGTATAGTCTCTTTCGCCAGAGTGAAGCAATAGCCAAACATCTGTAAGTTGGGCCCAGGGGCGGACTGACCATTTGGAAACTTGGGCGCTGCCCGAGGGCCCGGGGTCAGTATGGGGCCCCATGAGATGCCCCTGGTACCTTTTTCATAGGATTTTTTGAGTTTGGGCAAGGACACAGGGGCCCCATGATCCCCTATTGCCCGGGGGCCCCATGAGTTGTTAGTCCGCCCCTGGTTGGGCCTTATGAAGAGTGACTGAGAGATGCATTAGCTAGGGGAGACAGATGTGAGAGCTAGGGTGGATAGATGAGAAGCCTGAAGATGTATCCATAGTAGGAATCAGTGGGACATTAAAATCTCCCCTCAACATCAGATGGCCTTCTGAAAATTCCAGCAGTTTAGTCAGAGCTCTACAGATGAAGAGGTCCTGTTGACTGTTAGTGGCGTATAATGCTGCTAATCTCATCTGGATGCAGTCAAGCCTGAATACTGGGCACTTCCACCCCCTTCCTACCCAGGCCAGTTTTCAGTTTCTAGTGCTGTCACACTTTGAATGACAATTGCACGGCCATGCAACCCTGTACCCATATTAATGTACACAAATAGAGCTTTCTTTTGGTGGTATTTTTCATTGTTTCTATTACAGAATTTTGCAAATAAATAATTTCTTCATAAATACTTTCCTACCAGGCACTTACACCCCCTTCCTGCCCAGGCCAATTATCAGGTTTGAGGGCTGTCACACTTTGAATGACAATTGTGTGGTCATGCAACACTGCACCCATATGAAATTTGTATAATTTTTTTTCACACGGAGCTTTCTTTGGTGGTATTTAATCACCGCTGGATTTTTTATGTTTTGCACTATAAACAAAAAAAGAGCAGCACACTTGGAAAAAATTTTTTTTCTTTGTTTCTATTATAAAATTTTGCAAACACGTAAATTTTCTCCTTCACTGATGTGATGAGGCTGCACTGATTGGCACTGATAGGCAGCACTGTTGGCAGGGGCGGACTGACAACTCATGGGGCCCCCCGGGCAATAGGGGATCATGGGGCCCCTGTGTCCTTGCCCAAATTCAAAAAAGCCTATGAAAAAGGTACCAGGGGCATCTCATGGGGCCCCCCTACTGACCCCAGGCCCTCGGGCAGTGCCCGAGTTTCCAAATGGTCAGTCTGTCCCTGGCTGTTGGGTACTTATGAGGTGACATGGATAGGCAGCACTGATGGGCTGCACTGGTGAGGCAGCACTGGTGGGCATTGATGAGGAGGCACTGATGATGCTGCACTGATATGCAGCAATGATGGTCACTGATAGGCAGCACTGATAGGCGGCACTGATGGGCACTAATGGGCAGCGCTGACTGAGGGCACTGACTGACAGCACTGACTGATGGCACTGGCTGGCGGCACTGCTCGGCACTGATGGGTGCAATAGCTAAGCAGCACTGATGGGTGGCACTGATGGACACTGGTGGGAGGCATTGCTGGGCACTGATGGGCGGCACTGCTGGGCACTGATGGACACTGGTGGGAGGCATTGCTGGGCACTGATGGGCGCTGATGGGTGGCACTGCTGGGCACTGATGGACACTGGTGGGAGGCATTGCTGGGCACTGATGGGCGGCACTGCTGGGCACTGATGGACACTGGTGGGAGGCATTGCTGGGCACTGATGGGCGCTGATGGGTGGCACTGCTGGGCACTGATGGACACTGGTGGGAGGCATTGCTGGGCACTAATGGGTGGCACTGCTGGGCAGCACTGTAGGGCACTGTTCATCAGTACCCTGTTCATCAGTGCTGATCTGCTCTGTGACAATTGCCGATTATCCTCATTCAGTGACAGCGTGAGGAAAGTCCTGCTGATAACCGGTGACTGTATTTACTCCGTGATCTGCTGTGTCATTGGATACAGCTGATCACGTGGTAAAAGTCCATTGTGAATGGCCTTTTACCTCATCACGTGATCAGCTATGTCTGTAGGACAGATCGCCTGGTGCGCACCAATGGGGGTGCGTGGGAGGACACATTCTGGGAGAACATCATATGACGTCTTCCCAGAACTGGATAACCGCGCTGTAGCCATCATTCTGCTATAACATGGTGACCAAGTGGTTAAATCGGTTTGGTGTAGCAGGAGATGGACCCATTGTTGATTAGGAGGAACATCTATTGCTGGTGCTTAAACCCAACACTTTGTACATGGGTCCACTGGGTAATGAATACGCGCTGTCTTTAGAGTGAAACGCGTTTACCTGCCAGTTCCCCACTGTATTCCCATTGTCTGTATTGGTTTTATCTTGGTTCAATAGGGTGGGTTGTTTGGAGTGCAGCCTATCGGACCTCCTTTGTTTTCATCTATGCAGCACATGAGCTGGACTAGCACCTACAGGAGGAGTTGTGCTTGGAGATTGGGAGTCTCTCTACTTTGAGCAGCGGTACACATATATTCTAAAGTTCCACGTTGGGTAAAATTCCTTATATGCAGCAAGATAATATTATTATTTCAGGTACTTATATAGCGCCATCAATTTACACAGCACTTTACATATATATTGTACATTCACATCAGTCCCTAACCCTCAAGGGGTGTACAATCTAAGGTCCCTAACTTACATTCATACATACACATACTAGGGCCAATTTAGACAGGATCCAATTCACCTACCAGCATGTCTTTGGAGTGTGGGAGGAAACCGGAGTACCCGAAGAAAACCCACACAGGCACAGGGAGAACATGCAAACTCCAGGCAGGTGGTGCCGTGGCTGGGATTCGAACCAACGACGCTGGTACTGCCAGGCAGAAGTGCTAACCATTTAGCCACTGTGCTGCCCTAATGCTGTAATTCTGGGAGTGGATAAAGAAGCTGGGACTGTCTAGTTACATTGTGGGGAGTTTTTTCAGGTGTTGTTGTACAGTCTACTGGACAGTCTGTTTACCAACTGGGAATATAGCAGATTGCTGAACTGGAGGACTTTATGGGGGTTTATTTATAAAAAAAAAAAATTGTTGGATGAATGTGACATGAATTTGCCCAATCTTGATGAATTCCAGACATATTTTCTTAAAATACAGTGATCTGTTAGGACTGTCAGCTCCATCTAGTGGCCATAATCTGGTATTTTTTCTGGTTAAAGTGTTTCAGAAAAAATACTGCATTAAGACCATGTGATGGTGATGTTGAGCAAAGAAAATTGCTGTATTAAAAAAGCACGGCCTAAATTTGTCAAGGATGGGTGAATTCTTGCAAAATGTATCTAACAGAGTGTCACTCTGCTGAAAATGTTTATCAGATAATTTGCATACATTACATAGGCAATCATTTAATGAAAGTGAAGCTTAAAGTGTTACTAAACCCAGGACCCTGCATTCAGTATATCTGGTCTCCCCGGACCCTGCATTCACTATATCTGGTCTCCCCGGACCCTGCATTCACTATATCTGGTGTACTCGGACCCTGCATTCACTATATCTGGTCTCCCCGGACCCTGCATTCACTATATCTGGTGTACTCGGACCCTGCATTCACTATATCTGGTCTCCCCGGACCCTGCATTCACTATATCCGCTCTACCCGGATCCTGCATTCACTATATCTAGTCTCTCCGGACCCTGCATTCACTATATCTGGTCTCCCCAGACCCTGCATTCACTAGATCTAGTCTCCCCGGACCCTGTATTCACTATATCTGGTCTCCCAGGACCCTGCATTCACTATATCTGCTCTCCCCGGACCCTGTATTCACTATATCTGGTCTCCCCGGACCCTGCATTCACTATATCCGCTCTCCCCGGATCCTGCATTCACTAAATCCGCTCTCCCTGGATCCTGCATTCACTAAATCCGGTCTCCCCGGACCCTGTATTCGCTACATCTGGTCTCCCCGGACCCCACATTCACTATATCCGCTCTCTCCGGATCCTGCATTCAATATATCTATTCTCTCCGGACCCTGCACTCACTATATCTGATCTCCCCGGACCCTGCATTCACTATATCCGGTCTCCCTGGACCCTGCATTCACTATATCTGGTCTCCCTGGACCCTGCATTCACTATATCTGGTCTCCCCGGACCCTGCATTCACTATATCTGGTCTCCCAGGACCCTACATTCACTATATCTGGTCTCCCAGGACCCTGCATTCACTATATCTTGTCTCCCCGGACCCTGCATTCACTATATCTGGTCTCCCCGGACCCTGCATTCACTATATCCGGTCTCCCAGGACCCTGCATTCACTATATCTGGTCTCCCAGGACCCTACATTCACTATATCTGGTCTCCCAGGACCCTGCATTCACTATATCTTGTCTCCCCGGACCCTGCATTCACTATATCTGGTCTCCCCGGACCCTGCATTCACTATATCTTGTCTCCCCGGACCCTACATTCACTATATCTGGTCTCCCACAGTACACACAACATGGAAATGCAATTATTTTAGTAAATGTAAACTGCTAAATACCTTTTCTCATCAACAGTATATAGCAGTCTGGTGACTTCTATCAGTGTCTGGCTGAGCACTGAATAAAGCTTGTAGGAGTTTTAATTCTGTTCTGACTGTAATATGAGGCTGCATAACCCCTGACCCTTTGTCTGATTGGCCCTGTGCTGATCACATGTATTCTCCCAAGATAAAAAAAAACTCTCTAGCAATACACACCAAACTGAGCATGTGCAGCTTGCCCCCAAGGCTCTATTCTATCAGCAGATGGATTGGGGATAAGAGAGAGGCAGGATCAGAGAAGAAAGGATCAAACAGCCTTCTAACACAATGCAGAGGATTAACCCCTTAGGTTCCACAGTGAGTATAACAAGCATGCTTTACTGCAAGGAAAGGTGATTATTTTAGTAAATATAAACTGCTAAATACCTTTTCTTATCAGCAGTATATAGCAGTCCTGTGACTTCTGTCCGTTTCCAGCCCCGCACTGGTTAAAGCTTATAGGAGGAGTTTTCATTCTGCTCTAGGAAGATTCAGGACCCCTGACCTATGTCTGGACAGTGCTGATTGGCGCTGTGCTGATCACATGCACTGTCCCAAGAAAAAAAGAAACCTCTCTAACAATACACACTGAGCATGTGCAGAGTGACTCCACACATTATGTCTTATCAGGAGATAGGAGGGGAACATTGGAAGAAGGGGAGGATCAGAGAAGACAGGATCAAACAGCACTTTTACACAATGCAGAGGATTAACCCCTTGGGTTCCACAGTGTGTATAACAAGCACGCTTTACTGCATATACAGACTGATTTTACTGTTGTGGATTTAGTAACACTTTATTGATCACTTTACGTGAAATTAATTAAACCTTAAACAAAACCCATTGGGCTGATGTGTGGCCGGAGTCCTCCTTAACACTTCATTACCTGGAGCTGTTTCCAGTAATAAAAGAGAACTATACGGGCGATGTTGGCACATGCGCATGTCTGCCCTGCACACTTGAGGCTCTTGGATGCTATAGCTGTCCAAGAGTCACATGACCTGCTAGCACTCTGCAAGCGTCCAGAGTCCAGTCCAACGGCCTTTCTCAGCCTTATCAACCCAGAGGGACCCTTGAAATAATTTTCAGGTCTTAGGGAACCCCTAGTGAGATTAGTCCATCATTGGTCCATCCCATCAGATGGGGAAGTCAGTTAGCCCCTGCTCAATAAAAACCCCTATCCAGTCCTGGAGGAACCTTAGTGTTCCACAGAACCCTGTTTGAGGTTTGCTGGCCCAGAAGGTCCAAGGAAGACAAACCTTTTTTCTCTTTCTCCTTTCCTGGGCTTTCGTTCTACAGTACCTACAAGATAGGACATCACTCACCTGATATGTCTGCCATACACATGCACTCAAAGATCAGGAGCCACCCATTAGTGTCATGTCACTCAGTCTACCAGTCTTCCACAATGAGCTGTGTACCTGTGAAGAACAAAAGAAACATATTTTGGTCTTAGTATCTTCGTGTTTAAATGTAATCTGTCAACCATATTTAAAGTGATTGCAAAGGAAAAGAAAAAAACATGCTATACTTACCTGCTCTGTGTAATGGTTTTGCACAGAGCAGCCCCGATCCTCCTCTTCTCAGGTCTTCCTGCCAGTGCTCCTGGCTCCTCCCCTTTGCTGAGTCCCCCCCCCCCCCCCAGAGCAAGCCACTTGCTATGGAACACTGGGGTGTGCTCGCTACCAAGCCCCGCTCTGTGTGTCCATAGAAGCACAGTGCAAGGCTCAGCTCCCCCCGCTCCCTTTTCACTGGCTGTGATTGACAAAAGCCAATGGCTCTTGTTGCTGTTTCTGGGCACAGGTAGCTGGGCACTCCCATGGGAGACATGTACCAATGCAAACAATAAATAAATCAATACCTAAACACCATTCATTGGGGAATGGGTCTTTTAACCCGTTCGCTGCTTGCGCATTTATTTGCACACATATTAAGAAAAAAAAATTATCTTAGACTTAAGATTACACAAAACCCCCAAACAGTATATATTTTCCTAAAGCAGACACCCTAGAGCAGGGGTGTCAAACTGGGGGCCCTCCAGCTGTTGCCAAACTACAAGCCCAATCATGCCTCTGCCTTTGGGAGTCATGCTTGTAAATGTCAGTCTTGCAATGCCTCATGGGACTTGTAGTTTGGCAACAGCTAGAGGGCTGCCAGTTTGACACCCGTGAGAATAAAATAGTGGGCATTCCAATTTTGTGTCATATGATATTACAGCGGAGGTCTAGGAAACGCAAAATTTCAGCAAAAAACACACTAAAGTGAATTTTAGGTCAAACAAACACAATAAATTACCCAAATTTTTGGTAAAATATAAAAGATGAGGTTGTGTACCGAGTAAAAAGATACCCAACATGTCAAACCCTGAAAGATGAGGTTGTGCACAGAGTAAAAAGATACCCAACATGTCAAACCCTGAAAGACAAGGTTGTGCACAGAGTAAAAAGATACCCAACATGTCAAACCCTAAATTTGTGTGTGCCTATGAAATGGCAACAAATGTCAGAACTATATATTTCCTACAGGGGGTGCTTCAAAAGCCCCCTACAGGTCATCAGTTTAGTGTTACGGAGGAGGTCTTGTTCTAGAATCATTGCTCTCATTCTGGCCTGCCTGGCAATATGTAATGTGTATTGCACAGGGGCGGAAACTCTGGCACTGCCCGAGCGCCTGGGGTCAGTAGGGGGCCCCATGAGATGCCCCTGGTACCTTTTCCATAGGCTTTTTTGAGTTTGGGCAAGGACACAGGGGCCCCATGATCCCCTATTGCCCGGGGGCCCCATGAGTTGTCAGTCCGCCCCTGATCCCGGGCCCGCAGATGGACAAGCAAAACCTGAAATTCATGGCGGGGGGTGGTGCACTTGCATGGGGGGGGGTCGTTACCGGGTGTGTTGAAGCAATTGGGCGGTAGCTCAGCCACCCGAATGCTTCTACCTGACAGGCAGGAGTCTGATTGTCAGTTTTTCACACTATCCTGGTGGCTGCAGCCATCGGATTGTATGTAAACCCCCCCGTTGTCTGATCTGTACAACGTACAGACCTGGCAGCAAAATAGTTAGATCTATGCAGCCGTGTGGGCCACATTTTGCACAGGCATGAGAGCCCATTCATTTGAATGGACTCCCGTGCCACGCAGGGAAGAAGTCCCTGCACTTCTTTGGTAAACGCAGCCCACACGGGAACCTGGGTTCCCAGTACGGTTGCGTTTTCCAGGGCGGGCGGCATGCCATTAGAAATAATGGCACCCGCCAGTAGGTCTGCATTTCTCTGTGCGGGTGGTGCGGCTGCACGGATTTTCGTGTGGATCCACAGAGGCACCACCTGCACAAATGTGAACCTAGGGTTAATGTGGCTTGAAGGGCAACAGTCACAAAGGTTGGAGGGCCAAATATTCTGATAAGTCCCAATCGCAGACCCTCACATCTCTTTTGGGGCACAGGATGTTGGGATGAGGGCATTGTTCCCATGAACATGAGGATAAGGTGCCGTAAAAGTGGGGGGACAGCATTGCTGCCTCCCTTTACAAGGGATTATCGCATGGGGAGCAAATGGCCTGGTCTGGATCACACACTTGCTGTCCCCTCCCCTTTCCTGGCCAGTTACATGCTAAGATAGGGTTCTGGTATACATTATTAGGGGGAGCCTACTCCAGATTTTTCTTTGTGCAATTGAGGTGTACTATCCTTTTAACCACTTCCCGACCGCCCTATAGCAGAACTACTGCTACAGGGTGGTAGGGCTGTGCAAAATCACGTGTATATATACATGACTTTGTATTTCCGGCTAGGGGGCCCATGCGCCACCCTACCTGCGCCACCATTGGCGGCTACAGGGTCCCGGCCGGAGATTCCCCGCAGGCACCTGGTGATTTCCGAGGAACACTGACAGAGGTAAGGTCTGTATGTAAACAATGCAGATCTCTCCCTGTTCAGCACCAGGCAGGGGCGGACTGACAACTCATGGGGCCCCCGGGCAATAAGGGATCATGGGGCCCCTGTGTTCTTGCCCAAACTCAAAAAAGCCTATGAAAAAGGTACCTGGGGTATCTCATGGGGCCCCCTACTGACCTTGGGCCCTCGGGCAGTGCCCAAGTTTCCAAATGGTCAGTCTGCCCCTGGTACCAGCATGCTGCTTTGTATTGCTCTGCAGAAGAGCAATACACAGCAGCATGCTGACATAGAAAAGCACACACAGACAACATAGTAAAACAGCACACAGTTAACCCTTTGATTGTCCCAGATGTTAAACCCTTCCTGCCCAGTGCCATTATACAGTGATCAGTGCTAATAAAAAGCACTGACATTGTACTTAGTGTCACTGAGGATGTCAGTGACAATTAGTCAGTCCCCCCAGTGTCAGAATGGCAGCCGCAGTCCTGCTATAAGTGACTGATTACAAGTATAAAAAAAATCCCATTATCTATACTGCCATTTGTAGACACTATAAGTTTCACGTAAACCAATTAATTTACATGTATTGGGATTTTGTTTTTAGCAAAGACATGTCACAGAATACATTTTGGCTTAAATTTATGACAAATACCACTGAAAGAATGTTCCATTTGTGGGGAAAAAAGGACGTGAATTTCATTTTGGGTGCAGCGTTGCATGACCGCGCAATTGTCAGTTAAAGTAATGCAGTGCCGTATCGCAAAAAATGGCCTGGTCAGGAAGGGGGGTAAATCCTCTGGAGGGTAAGTGGGAAAAAAAAAAACCCAACATGGGGTTCACTTAAGTGTTCATAAAATATACGTACGCCGACCTACAGCTTAGGTAGGCATTACATAGATTTATACACTTCATGCATACTAGGATTCAATTTCAAATTCTGAGGAATTTAAAAATCATTCAATCTGAACTTTTATAGCAATGCAGAAAATTGCCTACTCATTGCCAAATGTTTATTGGATTTTCCAGCTCCTTTATTTTTATTTTTATTTTGCAAGTTTACATTTGCTGAAAAATAGTACATAATATATGATCTGACATCTTCATTGATATGTTCTTGCTTGCATCTGGTATTTTTTATTTATTTATTTTGGTTTCTAATCTTAACGCTGAATTATGAGAAACAGTCAATGAAACAGATGAGATATACAGTATATACAGTATGTGAATCATTTAGAATCATTCAGCTAGTCTTGCAAATTAGACAGCCCCGCCATACAGCACAACCAAGCCTGTGACCTATCATTTCTCTACTGCAGGTAAGCAATACAGCTTGGTCAAGGACCCACCCAATACTGCTGATTGGACAAGGAAGATACTACCCTATCCGTGCCCTTCTCTCCTCTCAGGACCTCCTACTCTCTAGCTCCCTGATCTCCTCCTCCCACGCCCGACTGCAAGACTTCTCCAGGACCTCCCCCATCCTCTGAAATTCCCTACCCCAATCCATCAGACTGTCACCCACCCTCACCACCTTTAGGGGCACCCTGAAGACCCACCTCTTCAGGGAGGCCTACCCCTCCCTCACCTAACATCTGACCTCCACTCCTCCCACCACCTCATCCCCCACAGCCACTTCCTCCTGTACCACTTTCCCCTCCCTCCTAGATTGTAAGCTTGAAAGAGCAGGGCCCTTGAACCCCTCGTGTATCGCACTGTCTCTGTCTTGTCTCATGTCTTGTCCCCCTGCCTTTGTACAGCGCTGAGCAAACCCTTTGGCGCTATATAAATACTGTATAATAATAATACAGCTGCACAATGCTGAGCTCATCCCAGTATTTTCCCTCCTGTAAGCATGTTCACTGTGTTTGACTTCAGTACAGGGGCGGACTGACCATTTGGAAACTCGGGCACTGCCCGAGGGCCCGGGGTCAGTAGGGGGCCCTATGAGATGCCCCTGGTACCTTTTTCATAGGCTTTTTTGAGTTTGGGCAAGGACACAGGGACCCCATGATCCCCTATTGCCCGGGGGGCCCCATGAGTTGTCAGTCCGCCCCTGCTTCAGTACAGGAAGATGAAAGAAAGAGCGCACAAACCTTGCGCATTACCTCAATAAATAGTGACTAATTTTATTAATAAGGAAATATACTCACAAAATGATTGTATAACAGGCATAAGTAACCATAATCCAAAAAGGGTTACAGGTAAATCAAAAAGGGGGGGGGATGAAGGCTAACGCGTTTCGAAGGGTGCTCCCTTCTTCATCAGAGCTGGGTTTGGCAGATAGAAACTTCAGTATGGCAGAGTTCCCATGGCAAGGAGATATTCAGCCACTGAGTGTCAGTATTACAGCAGTTCAGCCTGTTAAATTTAATTCAATAATATAATCAAACAAAACAATGAAATTTGAAATATAGCGCCAAGTTTGCACATCACTGAGCAAAGTCGCAAAATCGTTTTCAGTGTCTGATGAGGAATTTCCCCCACGAATCATTATCACTCAATTCTGCAAGTGGTTCTGATTTACTATCGCTGTTCTCTAGCCGGTCTAAAACCGCTTTTGACCTAAAGGGACGCTTTTTGGACGCCATGGACGTTTCTCAGTTTCCAGGCAGAAAGAACAGGAAAAATGCAGGCAGGGGACAGGACAAAGCACTCGGGACAAAATGTATGTGAAATGGTTTGTTACAGGAATGTTTTACTACGTGATTTTAGTGTATTTAGTGAATATCGCTTTTTGTCATTTTCAAATTTCCCGCCGTTCCGTCCCCTGTACGTCCCGAACCCAGATGACAGATGCCGGCATCTGCCGGAGGACATTGCCGGGGACACTGCAGGAGGGACATCGCGGGAGCGCAGGACAAGGTAAGTTAAGAATAGATCCCCGAGCAGCGCCGCATGGTAAGCCCGAGTGTAGCTCAGGGTTACCGCTTTTGGTACTGAAACTTTACCCCGAGCTACACTCAGGAATACCGCCAGGGAGGTTAACTACATGCAGCCTCGTGATGCCTTTATTCAGTCACATTGCTGCTATTAGGAGAGTGGGGGAGTTTCCCCTGGCTGTCGGGCCAGAGAACGATGAGGCCAGCATCTGGAACCCCTGGGAGTGAAGGGGGTGAAGCCGTGTAGCCAGCATGGCGGAGAGGGGGTCAGTCTCCACCTGCCACCCATACATCAGGAAATGTTGTGGGCAAAGGTATCATATTGCCCAGAAGGTCAATTACTTTGGGGACTGGCTTAGCTGCTCAGTATGGCTATGCGCAAGGCAGCCTGCCAACAAGTTAACTGTCAGGGACCATCGCGACGCATGGGTCTACACATGCGTAGGTGTCTGTCAAGACATGCGGGCGGCAGGGCACTAGGACCCAGGCGCACCCGTCATCTATGACAGTACTGGGCAGGCACTAGGACCTAGGCTGCGCCTGTCAGGTGCAGGGCGGGCTACTTAAACCAGCCCTGCACAGACACTTGTTGCCGAAGGGTCTTTGCGTATCCTGTTGTCAGGAATGGACTAGCCAGCAATGGTGGGACTCACCTGCCTTTTGATCTGCAGTACCAGGGCTGGCCAGCGGGTGCTCCCAGCAATCAGAGACTCAACTTTGCAGCCAGCTAACACCTGGAACTGATTATGCTGGGGTATTTAAGCGATGGCCAGACTTGCAGACTCTGCCTTGGTGTTGTGTTCTCTTGGGCCCTGTATCCTGTTCCTGCTCTCTGTTCCTGTCTGATTCTCTGCTGACCCTGCTCTGATCCCTGGCTTGTCTGACCATCCCTCTGCCTGACCCTCTGTACTACGCTGCTTGCTACCTGTTCTGATCCCTGGCTTGTGACCCTGACCATCCCTCTGCCTGACCCTCTGTACTACGCTGCTTGCTACCTGCTGAACCTGGCCTGTGACCCCGACCAATCTCCGCTTGCTCCCCCTGTACCTACCTGCCCTATTGATATTGACCCGGCCTGCCTGACGACGCTTGCTTGTATGTACTGTTATCTGTGGGTGGTTGGTTTGGTTTGTTTGCACTGTATTATGTTTTAGTATTGCACTGCGTTTATGTTTGTATTGTTAGTGTTAATAAATTATATTGTTTATAACATATCTGAGGTCTGCGTTTCCCTGCGTCAGCCACACACCTCTGGTCACACCTGGGAGCCCTGACATTACACCAAGGCCAATCCTGACCAGAAGTGGCTGCACAGGGAAGCCATCTTGGCTTGTTGCTGGGAAGGATGGATCTGGATGAGGTTGTGTATTTATATCTGCTAGTGTTTGATGACAGGGAGTATGCTTATCAAACTCTGAAGGAGTATCCCAGGGATCAACTACTAGAATGTATACGGCTCGCTCATGTTCTAGTAGATCAGGGCACAGAGTTCTCTGAGGTGCAGCCTTTGATTGAGGTTTGTGCAGAGTTGGTTTCATCTGGTACCCCCGAATGCAGGGATGAATTTTTGCCACCATTTAGTGCAGACCAGGTAGAGTCCCTGGTGTGGTTATTAGAGGATGATGTGGGTTACTTTCTGGAGCGTTATTCCACATGTTCACCACAGACACTAAGAGATTGTATAAACGCAGTGCAGTCTTTGGTCAGACAGGCTTTGTGTAAGCTCAGCTTTGTTCAACCCATACTGCAGACATGGACAGATTTGTTGCACCCAGCCTCAGTCAGCTTACAAAAACCCAGTCCTGCTTCTAACTCTACTCCTGTATTCCCACCAGCTCCTCCAGTTACAGCCCAGTATACTTGGCTATCTACCGCATGTCAGTACCCTGTTCCCACTCGCTGCACCTATCCTGCCTTTAACCCTGTAAAAAAGCCCTCTGTAGCAACTGCTCCCTCTCCTGTTCCATCCTCCAGTTTTTCTCTGTCTCCAGCTGCTCCATTCGTTTGCAGACCTGCGTTTACTTGCAGTGCTCCAGTAGTTAAAACCAGAAAAAAGCGAAAATTCTTTCCAACTAATACCATCCTGCCAGTATCCAAACCGGTGAACCTGCCTTCCGTGACTCAGCCTGAAGCCTCTACTCAGCCTGAAGCCTCTGCTCAGCCTGAAGCCTCTCTTCAGCCTGATGCCTCTCTTCAGCCTGATGCCTCTCTTCAGCCGGATGCCTCTCTTCAGCCGGATGCCTCTCTTCAGCCGGATGCCTCTCTTCAGCCGGATGCCTCTCTTCAGCCTGATGCCTCTCTTCAGCCTGATGCCGCTACTCAGCATGATGAACTGATCCAGCCCGACGATCCTATTAGGCCAGTTGACTCGATGCCCGCTGTTGATCCAGATGATCCGGTACCTGATCCAGTGCCCGCTGTCGTGCCAATTGACTCAGAGCCCGCTGTCATACCTGGTGACCCGGTGCCCACTGCCTTGCCAGATGACGCGGTGCCCGCTGGCAAGCCAAATGACCTGATGCCTGGTGACCCAGTGCCTGCTGTCATACCTGGTGACCCGATGCCCGCTGTCGAGCCAGACAATCCGATACCTGATGACCCGGTGCCCACTGTCGTGCCTGTTGACTCGGAGCCCACTGTCTTGCCAGTCGACTCGGTGCCCGCAGTCTTGCCAGACGACTCGGTGCCCGCAGTCTTGCCAGACAACTCGGTGCCCACAGTCTTGCCAGACGACTCGGTGCCCGAAGTCTTGCCAGACGACTCGGTGCCCGCAGTCTTGCCAGACGACTCGGTGCCCGCTGTTCCGCCAGTTGACTCGATGCCCGCTGTTCCGCCAGTTGACTCGGTGCCCGCAGTCTTGCCAGACGACTCGGTGCCCGCAGTCTTGCCAGACGACTCGGTGCCCGCAGTCTTGCCAGACGACTCGGTGCCCACTGTTCCGCCAGTTGACTCGATGCCCGCAGTCTTGCCAGACGACTCGGTGCCCGCAGTTCTGCCAGTTGACTCGATGCCCGCTGTTCCGCCAGTTGACTCGGTGCCCGCAGTCTTGCCAGACGACTCGGTGCCCGCAGTCTTGCCAGACGACTCGATGCCCGCAGTCTTGCCAGACGACTTGGTGCCCGCAGTCTTGCCAGACGACTCGGTGCCCGCAGTCTTGCCAGACGACTCGGTGCCTGCAGTCTTGCCAGACGACTCGGTGCCCGCTGTTCCGCCAGTTGACTCGATGCCCGCAGTCTTGCCAGACGACTCGGTGCCCGCAGTCTTGCCAGACGACTCGGTGCCCGCAGTCTTGCCAGACGACTCGGTGCCCGCAGTCTTGCCAGACGACTCGGTGCCCGCTGTTCCGCCAGTGGACTCGATGCCCGCAGTCTTGCCAGACGACTCGGTGCCCGCAGTCTTGCCAGACGACTCGGTGCCCGCAGTCTTGCCAGACGACTCGGTGCCCGCAGTCTTGCCAGACGACTCGGTGCCCGCAGTCTTGCCAGACGACTCGGTGCCCGCTGTTCCGCCAGTTGACTCGATGCCCGCAGTCTTGCCAGACGACTCGGTGCCCGCAGTCTTGCCAGACGACTCGGTGCCCGCAGTCTTGCCAGACGACTCGATGCCCGCAGTCTTGCCAGACGACTCGGTGCCCGCTGTTCTGCCAGTTGACTCTATGCCCACTGTCGTGCCTGGTGACTCGGTGCCCGCCGCTTCGCCTGAGGGCCCGGGACCTGTCGCTCCATCTGGGGGTCCGGCGCCCGCCGCTCCGCCTGAGGCCCCGAGACCTGTCGCTCCATCTGGGGGTCCGGCGCCCGCCGCTCCGCCTGGGGGTCCGAGACCTGTCGCTCCGCCTGGGGGCCCGAGACCTGTCGCTCCACCTGGGGGTCCGGCGCCCGCCGCTCCGCCTGAGGGCCCGAAACCTGTCGCTCCACCTGGGGGTCCGGCTCCCGCCGCCCCGCCTGAGGGCCCGAGACCTGTCGCCCCACCTGGGGGCCCGATGCCTGTCGCCCCGCCTGGGGGCCCGATGCCTGTCGCCCCGCCTGGGGGCCCGGCGCCCGCCCCTCCCGGGGACCCGATGCCGGTCGCCCCGCCCGGGGGCCCGGTGCCTGTCGCCCCGCCCGGGGGCCCGGTGCCTGTCGCCCCGCCCGGGGGCCCACTGCCTGTCGCCCCGCCCGGGGGCCCGCTGCCTGCCGCCCCGCCCGGGGGCCCGCTGCCTGCCGCTCCGCCCGGGGGCCCGGTGCCTGCCGCTCCGCCCGGGGGCCCGGTGCCTGTTCTGATCCCTGGCTTGTGACCCTGACCATCCCTCTGCCTGACCCTCTGTACTACGCTGCTTGCTACCTGCTGAACCTGGCCTGTGACCCGACCAATCTCCGCTTGCTCCCCCTGTACCTACCTGCCCTATTGATATTGACCTGGCCTGCCTGACGACGCTTGCTTGTATGTACTGTTATCTGTGGGTGGTTGGTTTGGTTTGTTTGCACTGTATTATGTTTTTAGTATTGCACTGCGTTTATGTTTGTATTGTTAGTGTTAATAAATTATATTGTTTATAACATATCTGAGGTCTGCTTTTCCCTGCGTCAGCCACACACCTCTGGTCACACCTGGGAGCCCTGACACCTGTTGCCTGTGTTGTGAGTACTCTGATCTGGATTGTCTGACCTTGTTGCCTTCTCCTGTCCTGACCCCTTTGGCTTGCCTGACTCTGCTCCTGGATGCTCCCTTATAGATCTGATCCTCTGGTATTGACCCTGCGTGTGACCCGACTATCCCTTGCCTACCGTCTTGTACCGCACCGACCCGCTAGTTACTGACACGGCCTGTTTGACTCTGATCTTGCTCATCCATCCCTCAGGGATCCCCGGGCTCCCTCACATCAGACTCTTAACCCACAGGAGCCTCTGGCAGACTCCTCAACCTCTGGTAGAGATACCCGGGAGCTGCGACCTGGTCCCGGAACGCTCCAAGTCCATCCCCACCATCAGGGGCCCTGGTGAACAAGTGTTCCGGTACTTAGACTCTGCACTGTGGGGAGGCTCTATCAGTGGACTGATAGAGGTGCTGTCAGGTGGTCCGTTACATTAACTCATTGATTACACTTAGGACACCTCTTTGGTCCAACATCAGAATTAAAATTCTTTCAGCTGCACTATAGTGGGTCCGTAAGGGAATAAATATATACGCCGACTATATGATAACGGTACATTTGTCTCTTTTGACCACCTGAAACATAAGCTTGATATGACGAACCATAATTTAAATAAGGTAACTCTCTCTTCAATATGCTGTTTAGGCACAACTTTGGTCGCAAACTCTGGATTTACAAGTTTCTCCTCTTAAAAAATTACTACGCCTAGCGTCCTTCCCAAAACAAATAATGGGCATTTATTACTTTCTCCAAACACAGTTTCCTGTTCCCTTTGAAAAAGTCTAGTTTTGATGATTCAGGTACAGACAATCTTTTTTTTAATCATATTTTATTTATGAAGGTTTTTTTTTTTAATAACAAGTACAGAGACACAACTTGTTAGGCAGAAAACATAAAAACATACTGTCTAATACAGCTCAAGGTCATCTAATATTCATCTAGTACAAGTAAATGAGTATACAGTCCAAATTTACATTTATTTCAGTATGAAAATGGAAGGACTGAGGTAACAAACAACTATACATCTCAAGTAACAGTGTGGTCTTGTTGGCAACAGATCTAATTGGTCAGATTTAAGCATGGCATTTCATAGAAAATAAGTGTGGATCTTATACACTATACTCCTATTCAGGTCTTGTAAGTGGTCATCTAAGGAGGGATGGGTCACTGAGATCCATTTGATGGCCAACGATCTGCAAACTATAAATAATGTTCTGGAGACCACCACTCATATTCATCTAAAGAGGAAGAATCATGGTGTCCCAAGATACATATAATGGAGTCAACATACAGTGAGATGCCCATTAGATTGTTAAGGGCTGTAATAACCCCAGGCCAGGGGCGGACTGACCATTTGGAAACTCGGGCACTGCCCAAGGGCACGGGGTCAGTAGGAGGCCCCATGAGATGCCCCTGGTACCTTTTTTATAGGCTTTTTTGAGTTTGGGCAAGGACACAGGGGCCCCATGATCCATGAACTATTGCCCCATGAGTTGTCAGTCCGCCCCTGCCCCCGGCCATCTAAGATATGGTAACTTTGCAGATGCACCATAGTGGGTCCATAGTGGGTCCGTATCAGAAATAAATGTACAGTGGTACCTCTGTTTACGAATACCTTGGTTAATGTAATTACTAATTTTTTTCGCAACACGAAGTGTATGTCGGTGCTGATTTTTAAATGCAATTACCAGCTTTTTTTTTCCTTCACTATAGCTCACAAGATTAGCTGTCACTTTCCCCGGAGTTACAGGAAACTTTGTTTCTTTTAAGAAACTAAATGGAAACATTGATTGTTTTAACTTGGGGAAATAAACTAGAAAAAAAGAAAACTTTCTCTCTTTTAGCTGGGGAGAAAGTGACAGCTGAATTTCTGAGTTATAGTGAAGAAAAAAAAAGCAGTAATTACATTTAAAAAACAGCACCATAATAAATTTTAAAAAAAGGGCGTGGGGTCCCCCCTCCCATCCATTACCAAGCCCTTTGGGTCTGGTATGGATTTTGAGGGGAACTCCCATGCCAAACCCCTCCAAAAAAATCCATGTCAGATCATTATCCGAGCATGCAGCCCGGCAGGTCAGGAAAGGGGGGGTGGAAGAGCGAGCGCCCCCCCCTTTCCTGAACCATATCAGGCCACATGCCCTCAACATGGGGGGTTGCTTTGGGGCAGGGGGGGCTCCATGTTGATGAAGACAAGGGCCTCTTCCCCACAACCCTGGCCGGTGGTTGTGGGGGTGTGCGGGCAGGGGGCTTATCGGAATATGGAAACCCCCTTTAACAAGGAGGCCCCCCCATGTAAAAAGTCCTGCAGAATAAAGTAAATTTGTAAACCAAGGTATTACTGTGTATGCCAACGTTATGATAATGATACATTTCTCTCTTTTGGTCAACTGTGAAATAACTTTGGTTTGAACGACCATGATTTACTGTATATAGGTACCTCTCTCTCTAACATATTGTTTAGGCACAACTTTGATCACAAACTTTGGACATACAAGTTTCTCCTGTCGAAAAATTACTACATACTGTATACCTATCATTCTTCCAAAAACAAATTATGGGAATTTATTGCTTTCTCCAAACAAGTGTAGCACCACCACTGGCCCTAGAGGGGACCTCACTCCTGCTGACACCACTAAAATACCTTGGCTGAGGTCTCCCAGTGGCCACACAAGAAGGGCACACACTGGCTGTTATAAAATAAACAGATTGTATTAGAAGACCAGAGTGAACAGGCAATACAAAAGTTCAATGACTCAACACACAAGAAAACAGTGCAATACAAATACAGTGTAAATTGACTCAGGCACCTTTAGGGTGAAACCAAATATGTACTGCAGTGCCAGGAGTATAGACAATAGCTCTCTGACCAAGAAATCCCACCCTAAGTGATTTCAAATTGCTTACAATAAGAACGGCAGGCTAATTCACCTGGGGATCAGGAGAGGAGAGACTAGGCTTAGGCCTGAAAGGTTGTTTATTTCCTGAAAACCAGTACTGCTGCCAGAAAGACCACTAGGTCTGAACAGTCTCTTGATATAAGCTTCTGCCGGCTCAGTTGGGACCCTTTAACATTGGCACGCTAAACAGACTGTGGAGCTCAGGGGCAGTTCAATGAAATGGGTCAGTAAGTAAGCTAGGCAAAAATAAATGTGGTTGTGGGAAGGAGTGTGCAATGCAGAAGAGGAGGGGATACTCCAAATCAGCAGTCGGGATTAAGTAGCAACCTTGGGATTAATGATGGCAGCTTCCAGTAATAAATGTCAGCAAATAGTTAGCTCCTATTGGAGAACAGTGTCAGTGAAAGGTCAGGGTATGGCTTGGTTTGCATGACAAACAAGAACCAGGTGTAAAGTATAGCGACAATGTGTACATCTGTGACCCTCTCATCCAATATAGGCAGTCCTAGAACAATGAGAACAGTCTATGCAGTAGGGGGCCCCTTAAGTGGCAATGTAGCCTTTTTGTGTAACAAAAAAGTACAGATAAGCAACTAATTGGACAGAAAACAGAGAAACTTACAGTCTAATACAGCTCAAGGTCATCTAATATCCATCTAGTACAAGTAAATGAGTAAACAGCCCAAAATTAATTGATGGCCAACATTCTGTGAGCTTTAAATAGTGATCTGGAGACAGCCAGGAACTCATATTTATCTAAAAAGGAGGAACCATAGTGTCCCAAGCAGGGGCGGACTGACCATTTGGAAACTCGGGCGCTGCCCGAGGGCCCGGGGTCAGTAGGGGGCCCCATGAGATGCCCCTGGTACTTTTTTCATAGGCTTTTTTGAGTTTGGGCAAGGACACAGGGGCCCCGTGATCTCCTATTGCCCGCGGGCCCAATGAGTTGTCAGTCCGCCCCTGGTCCCAAGTTGCAAGTAATAGAGTTGACATCCAATGAGATACCCATAAGATTGTTAATGGCTGTAATAACTCAGGTCCTGGTTTAATTTTAGGACACCCCCATAAGAGGTGTATCAAATTCCTCCAAGGTCAACCACATTTACTGAAGCATGAATAAGAACACAGGCCAATTTATGTAAAAACGATGGTGTCTGTTATGCTCTATGTCAGCAATTCTCAACCAGGATTTTGTGGAACCCTAGGGTTCTTCCAAAGGTTGCCAAAGGTTCCTTGAACTGTCGCTGAGTGACCTCTAACCTGATGGTGCCTGCAAAGCTCTATGGCTACCTCTATTTGCCAAAATCATCACATGACACAATTATCTTTTTAGCTGCTTGTAGAGGATGGCGTTCTGGTACCACTCTATGAGTTGCATTCATCCTAAAGACCACCAATATAAGGAGCATTTCCCCCCTTGTCCCCAGATGAATTGGTTTTAGTAAGAGTTCCCTGAGATCTGAAAATTATTTTAGGGGTTCCTCTGAGGATAAAAGGTGGAGGAAGGCTGCTCTATGTACATACAATCTTTAACAAAGAACTTTACGGAAGTAGAATAAACCCTTTTTCTACAGTTATCAGTACACAAGAACTTCATTTTCAATTTTAATTCATCCATCAACTGTATTATACTCCCTAGAAGATGTGTAAACCGGGAATTAACCACTTAGCCCAATGTTACTGTTGTGCTGAAACACCGGCAGATGTCTTCCATGTTTTTTGGTCACGTTCCAAAATTTCACCTAATTGGCAACAAATACATACCTTGCTGAGCTTTAACCTGCTCACTATACTGCAAAATTATGGAATGGACACACATTCTAATCAGCTGATACGACTTTTGCTGTTCTATGCCAGAACAGTAATTTTACTAAAATGGAAAGACGCGTCAACGTCGGATCTATAGACTTTTTCTAACCACTGTTAGAGCCATTTCACATATATTGCAGCGACCAGGGGCGGACTGACCATTTGGAAACTCGGGCACTGCCTGAGGACCCGGGGTCAGTAGGGGGCCCCATGAGATGCCCCTAGTACCTTTTTCATAGGCTTTTTTGAGTTTGGGCAAGGACACAGGGGCCCCATGATCCCCTATTGCCCGGGGGCCCCATGAGTTGTCAGTCCGCCCCTGGTCCCAAGTTGCCAGTAATAGAGTTGACATCCAATGAGATACCCATAAGATTGGTAATGGCTGTAATAACTCAGGTCCTGGTTTAAGTTTAGGACACCCCCATAAGAGGTGTATCAAATTCCTCCAAGGTCAACCACATTTACTGCAGCATGAATAAGACCACAGGCTAATTTTATGTAAAAACGATGGTGTCTGGTATGCTCTATGTCAGCAATTCCCAACCAGGATTTTGTGGAACCCTAGGGTTCTTCCACAGGGCCCCATTATCCCCTATTGCCCGGGGGGCCCCATGAGTTGTCAGTCCGCCCCTGGCAGTGACTTGTTTTTCCACACCGGTCAAGGCTAGGACACACAGAAAATAATTTTTATTACATTAATTTAAAAATTGGCGAATGGTCATTTTCAGTTGTGGGAGCTTACCACAACTGTATTTGGATCGCAGTTGCAGCATGGCCCTATTGAACTCAAGGGGCAGGTTTGATAGGCAGTACTGCCTGTCAAACTCTGCACCTCAAGATAACTATACATGGCAGTTGTATAGCCCTATCCAACTGTATTTTTACAATACAAGCAGGTGGCTGGGGGATGGGGTGTTAGCCACCTGTTTTTACCAACCCTGGTGGTCGCCGATCTGAAGGAGCCCTCAGAATCAGCCATGACACCTTCTTGTTTGAAAGATCTAAAAGAAAAGAAAAATGTTTGCTTTTGTTTTTTAAGATATGCTGTGTGATTCCACATAACAAACTTATAGCGAGGTTTTCCCAAATGTGACTTAAAAAATGGGAATACCCTTTAATTTTTTGGTCAAGTCCATCAGTAGATTTAACACTACCCAGGGGCGGACTGACCATTTGGAAACTCTGGAGGGCCCGGGGTCAGTAGGGGGCCCCATGAGATGCCCCTGGTACCTTTTTCATAGGCTTTTTTGAGTTTGGGCAAGGATGGTCAAAAGGAGAGGGATCACAGGGGAAAAAGGGGTGGGGGGGGTGGGGGAGGGAGACAGGTTGGGGAGGTCCAAAGGAAAGTGGGGATGGGAGGGAAGAGGTAAATGACTCCATAAATAATATAAAAAAAATGCTTCTAAACGCACATAAACGCGTTATGCAAACCCGGCTAAAAAGACATTTTTTAACCTACGTTTTCCAGCAGTCAGTTTCCATCGTTCAGAAGTGTCCCGTGTACATGGGGCCTTACAGCAGCAAATTTTTTTTTTCCTTCAAAATGTTGGGTCTTTTGTTTATATCTCAAAAAAACAAAACAAAACAGTTGTGATCAAATACCACCAAAAGAAAGCTCTATTTGTGTGAAAAAAATTATTAAAATTTAGTTTGGGTTCAGTGTTGCATGACCGCGCAATCCCCAGTACAAATTAGCAAAAAATGGCCTGGTCATGAAGGGGGTAAAACCTTTCCGGAGCTCAAGTGGTTAATATACAAACAGGGGCGGACTGACCATTTGGAAACTCAGGCACTGCCCGAGGGCCCGGGGTCAGTAGGGGGCCCCACGAGATGCCCCTGATACCTTTTTCATAGGCTTTTTTGAGTTTGGGCAAGGACACAGGGGCCCCATGATCCCCTATTGCCCGGGGGCCCAATGATTGTCAGTCCACCCCTGACACTACCCTTTCCCCAGACTGACAAGCTACTGTCCAAAGGTGTCTCTCTTGCTGCTCCATTCAGAATGGAGTCACCCTAAGACAGGAAGTGTGCTACTGGCAGGATCACCAGGTAAAAATGAAGGGGGAAAAAAAGCTTAAAAATGAAAACTAATGTAGTCACTACTTTTAAAGTGTTTGTAACCCTTTACATGTGTCCCGTGAGGTGGTTAGCCTCGGGTGATAACCAAAGATGAAACAAATCCTTCTACTTAAAGTGGTTGTAAAGGATGCATTCCATGCATGAAGGTAAAAAAACCTTCTGTGTGCGGCACTACCCCAAGTCCCTTCAATATGTACCTGAGCCTCATCGCGATCCAGCGATGTGAATGATAACCTCGGCTGTTCCAGGTCTTTGCCTCCTCATTGGCTGAGACAGTGGCTCCTGCTGCTGTCAATCACAGCTAGTCAGCGAATGAGGAGAGAGAGGGGGTGGGGCTAAGCCGTGGCTCAATGTGTGACTGGACACACGGAGCAGCAGGTGCCCCCAAATCAAGCTGTTTGCTGTGGGGGCATCCGAAAGAAGGGAGATGCCGGGAGAGCCTGCTGGGGAACCAAGAAGAGGAGGATCCAGGTTGCTCTGTGGAAAACCACTGCACACAGCAGGTAATTATAGACATGCTTGTTATTTTCCAAAAAAAGAAAGAACCTTTAGAATCGCTTTAAGTTGTACCTGTTTATATGTACCCTCTGTGAGCATCATTCAACCTGACAGACATCTTGTGACAGAGTAGAGGTACTGCAGGGGGCAGCTCTGGATTGAAGGTGAAAATGAAAGCCAAAACCATTTTATTTTTTTTTTTAAATACTGTCTGGGGTCATTGAAAAAAAATTGCCTCGGGTTGGTTTTTATACCCTTACATATACCTACTGAAGTGATTAGCCTCAGGTGATACACAGAGATGAAACACATCCTTCTATGTAAGTTGTACCTGTTTATCGGCAACCCTCTCTCCTCTATCACTACTCAAAGTCCAGCATTTACACAGCATTTTTGAGCTCAAGAAGGCAGGGGGTGGGGATCTGATGACATATGCTGAGCAGCAGAGAACAGAGTGTAATCTGATACCTGAGTGGAGAGAGTGAACACACCCTCTCTACCCACAGTCATAGACATGGACAGCTGAGGCTATCAATCACCTGCTGTGTACTGGAGGGGGCGGAGCTGTCTCTCAGAATTGTCTTGTGTCGGCATAGACTGTCAGAAGTGACTCATACAGATAGAAGAGAGCGGACAGAAATCATACTAGGTGCTTTGTAGTGAGGCAAGTACACACTATGGAAGGATATGCTTTGTTCTTTTTTTTTTTCATTTCAGAGGTTTACAACCACTTTAAGGGCTGGCAAACTGCAATATGTCAAATTATTGGTTCTGGGTTTAGGCTTCTTTCACATGGACATTCTGATTGGGTCCGCCTGCTCGATCGGAACCTCCATTCTCCTCTATGAGGCCACGGGTGTAAATGGACATATATCCATTTACACCCACCGACTTCCAATCCGATCCAACCCCCCAAAAAAGGGATCCAATTCCCCTTCCGTCCATCAGATCAGGTGGGATGGAAACAGACAGGTGCCCATTGAGGAGAGCGGGCTGCTCCGTGTCTGCTCTGCAGCAGCAGATCAGACACAGACCTGTCATCCGCTTGCTCAGTGGGGATCAGCGGAGAGATCCCTGATGAGCAAGTGGATCTGCTAAATGGGTCCACTCCATGTAAAAGGACCCTTAGATTTAAAAAAAAAAACTGCAACAAATAATAATATTAGCCACCTCCCGTCCAGCCGTTGTATATAAACATCCGGATGGTGGCAGTGCAGGGTCGGGTGGCCGTTTATAAATGGCCTCCCCGCACCCTGCTTGTGCACGCTCCCTGGGAGTGTGCAGCACCGCGATCCGGTGCCCGCTGTGTCCTCCGGGCACAGTGGAACACCGATCGTCGTACGGGACCTCATGTGATCGCTGACTGGCCAATCAGTGATCACATGCAGAGTAGTAAGCAAGATGCCACTTCTGACATCATTGCTTACTACGTGTGAAATCTGTGAATGATCACAGAGGTCACATGGTACAAGGCTATTCACAACAGCCTTGTACCATGTGACAAGCTGTGACCAATCACAGCTCACTCAGTAGTTCTCAATGGCTGCAAGAATACAGCTAGAGAGAAGGAGAAATGATTGCTTTTACATCCTTTATGGGTGTAAAAGCAATCAGTGTAAAAAAAAAAAATCTTCATCACCCCCCACAAGTAGTACAATGTCACTATGGTGACACTGTACTGCTAGGGTGACAGTATGTAAAAAAATAATAATAAATAATAATATTAAAAAATTAAAAAAATGTAAAAAAAATGTTTAAAATTATAATTTTTGGTTATAAACTAATTTGGGTTATTTTTTTTTACTAAAAATATAACAGAATAAATTTTGGCCAAGATTTATGATAAAATATTATTTATTTGCAAAATTTTATAAGAAAAACACTTTTTTCAAAATTTTTGGACTTTTTAGTTTACATAGCAAAACAAATAAAAATCCCAGTGGTGAATAAATACCACCAAAATAAATCTTTATCTGTCTCAAAACAATGCTAAAAAATTCATATGGGTACAGTGTCGCATGACCGCTCAATTGTCATTCAAAGTGTGATAGCACTGAAAGCTGAAAATTGGCCTGGACTGGAAGGGGGTAAAAGTATCCGGACTGGAAGTGGGTAAAAGCAAACAATAATCATGATAATGCAGCTTACACACAACTTTCCAGTTCATCTTTTCCTAGATGTCAAAAACCCAACAGGTATTTCCCGGTCTCCCTTTCACTCCAATGGTGAAACCGAGCTTAGCTAATATCCTCCCTTTACCCTAATGACCTGCAGTTAGAGGTAATTACACCGACTAATCCTCTTTTGTGATTACTTGCTTCTTTATAATGTCAAGTGCAAATGATAAAAATGACTTTTCCACCTCAGTGGTTGCACACCGCCACTCTTTTATGGATTCGGGAAGGAAGGAGGGAGCCACGGGCTCTCCGGACCGTCTCTGGTTCCAGCAGACACGGGGTGTCAGTGTTGCTCTGCGGGTGAAGGGATGACGGGCAAATGTAGAACCCAATCTGTCCGGTGTGATGGCGCAATGTCTTATTGAGGAGGACAGGAAAAGGAACCATAGAAGATGATGATAAAATAATTATTACCGAGGAATAAAAGACTTTCCGTCATTAACCCTTTCACTGCAAGAGCTGTTTTTCCATTTTTTATCATGTGCGTTTCAAAAAATAATGTTAGGCCTGAAGATTACATAAAACCTCCAAAGTTTTGTGAAAAGAGAAACCCTAGAGAATAAAATTGTGGTAGTTTTTTATGTCACACGATAGCCCAAACGCAAAATTTCAGTAGAACATACACTTACCTTAGGTTCACGCATTTTTCCACAGCGTTTTGCAGAATTGAACTACAGTCCATTTAACATGATTTCTCATGGGACACGTTCACATCTCTCCGGTGCGTTTTTTGGAAAGGGTCAGGGACTTTTTTGAATGCAAAAAGTTGTGTTTTTGGTTCTATAGATTTCAATGGAAATAGTTCAGAAAAGCATGTAGTGCGTTTTTTATGTGTTCTGTCTTTAACCACCTCCCGTCCGGCCGTTGTATATAAACGGCCAGACGGTGGCAGTGCAGGGTCGGGTGGCCGTTTATAAATGGCCTCCCCGCACCCTGCTTGTGCGCGCTCCCTGGGAGCGCGCAGCACCACGATCCGGTGCCCGCTGTGTCCTCCGGACACAGTGAAACACCGATCGTCGGACGGGACCTCTGTACGAGGTCCCGATCATGTGATCACTGATTGGCCAATCAGTGATCACATGCAAAGTAGTAAGCAAGATGTCACTTGTGACATCATTGCTTACTACGTGTGAAATCTGTGAATGATCACAGAGGTCACATGGTACAAGGCTATTCACAACAGCCTTGTACCATGTGACAAGCTGTGACCAATCAGCTCACTCAGTAGTTCTCAATGGCTGCAATAATGCAGACAGAGAGAAAGAGAAATGATTGCTTTTACATCCTATATGGGTGTAAAAGCAATCAGTGTAAAAAAAAAAAAAAATCTTCATCACCCCCCACAAGTAGTACAGTGTCACCATGGTGACACTGTACTGCTAGGGTGACAGTATGTAAAAAACATAAAAATAAATAATAATATAAAAAACGAAAATAAAAATGTAAAAAAAAGTTTAAAAATTATAATTTTTGGTTATAAACTAATTTGGCTTATTTTTTTTTTACTAAAAAGATAACGGAATACATTTTGGCCAAGATTTATGATGAAATATTTATTTGCAAAATTTTATAAGAAAACACTTTTTTCAAAATTTTTGGACATTTTCATTTACATAGCAAAAAAAATAAAAATGCGTGGGGAAATTTGTAACGTGTGTAGCTTAACTGACGTTTTTCATGTGCAGGTGCCCCCAATATTTGCATGTGCATGTACGTGGGGGTGGTGGCTCAACATTTCTCTCAGGGAGGGGATGCTAAGTGTTTGGGTGTAACTTTACATTTTTACACTTTTTTTCATAGTTATTTTTTTTTGCTTTTTTTTACTATGCAATTTATTTATTGGTGACAGGTTCTCTTTAATGAGTTGTCAGGGGTCCAAAAGACCCCTGATGTCTAACCTGCCCTCCAATGAAACTTTTCACAGATCACATTTCAACACCCATGTAATGTTTATGTTATGATTAAAAAATTAGTACATTGGCAAAATTTAATTTTTTACGATTATATTTACATATTTAAAATAAACTGCTAAATACCTCGGAGGTTGCACACAACACTGGGATCAGGGGGGCACAGTACAGGTTTCAGGACCATCCTGGGACAGCCTAGTAAAAAGCATGACTGTCTTGGCAAATGCGTGACAGTTGGCAAGTATGATGTAAATCCAAATTATCATGGGGTCCCCATGCACCTGGGGTCCCTGGGCATTGCCCATGGGTGTCCATATATCATGACAGCCCTGCTCTTTGGCTCTTGTTAAACATGTACTATATTGCCAAAAGTATTGGTCGGCCTGCCTTTACAAGCACGCGAGCTTTAATGGCATCCCAGTCTTAGTCCGTAGGGTTCAATATTGAGTTGGCCCCGCCCTTTGCAGCTATAACAGCTTCAACTCTTCTGGGAAGGCCATCCACAAGGTTTAGGAGGGTGTCTATGGGAAGCTTTGACCATTCTTCCAGAAGCACATTTGTCAGGTCAGGCATGTCGGACGAGAGAGCCTGGCTCACAGTCTCCACTCTAATTCATTCCAAAGGTGTTCTATGGGGTTGAGGTCAGGAGTCTGTGCAGGACAGTCAAGTTCCTCCACCCGAAACTTGATCGTTCATGTCTTTATGGCCACAGCTTTGTGCACTGGTGCGCAGTCATGTTGGAACAGGAAGGGGTCATCCCACAAACTCTTCCCACAAAGTTGGGAGCATGAAATGGTCCAAAATGTCTTGCTATGCTGATGCCTTAAGAGTTCCCTTCACTGGAACTAGGGGACCAAGCCCAACCGCTGAAGAACAACCCCTCACCATAATCCCCCCTCCACCAAACTTTACACTTGGCACAATGCAGTCAGACAAGTACCGTTCTCCTGGTAACCTCCAAACCCAGACACGTCCATGAGATTGCTAGCCAGAGAAGAGTGATTCATCACTCCAGAGAACAGTTCTCCACTGCTCTAGAGTTCAGTGGTGGCGTGCTTTACCCTTGCATCCAACGCTTTGCATTACACTTGGTGATGTAAGGCTTGGATGCAGCTGCTCGGCCATGGAAACCCATTCCATGAAGCTCTCTACGCACTGTTATTGTGCTAATCTGAAGGCCACACCAAGTTTGGAGGTCTTTAGCTATTGACTCTGCAGACAGATGGTGACTTCTGCGCACTGTGCGCTTCAGCATGTGCTGACCCCGCTCTGTGATTTTACATGGCCTACCATTTTGAGGCTGAGTTGCTGTTCCCAGTTGCTTCCACTTTGTTATAACACCACTAACAGTTAACCGTGGAATATAGCAAAGAAATTTCAAGGATGGACTTATTGCACAGGTGGCAACCTATCACAGGACCACGCTTGGAGTCACTGAGCTCCTGAGAGCGACCCATTCTTTCACCAATGTTTGTAGAAGCAGTCTGCATGCCTAGGTGATGATTTTATACACCTGTGGCCATGGTGGTGATTGGAACACCTGAATCCAATGATTTGGGGGGCTGGCCCAATACTTTTGGCAATATAGTGTATCTTCATAATGTGGTATTACAGGTGTCATTAGGGTAAATACAGTTGTGTCCAAAATTATTCAACCCCCACTGAAATTGAGTGTTTTGGCCAGTTTGACATTGCTTTTGATCATTCAGTCATCTTGCTTACATTTACATTAAAGAGGCACTTGTAGGTCAGACAAATATAACATAACAGTTATAATGAAATAACCACAAATGTCTTTTCTGTGCTCACAGCATTATCAGTTTTATTCAACCCCCAAGTGACATTCAATCTTAGTACTTAGTACAGCATCCTTTTACAGTTATAACAGCTTTTAAACGTGAAGCATAGCTTGACACAAGTGTCTTGCAGCGATCTACGGGTATCTTCGCCCATTCTTCATGGGCAAAGGCCTCCAGTTCAGTCACATTCTTAGGCTTGCGCACTGCAACTGCTTTCTTTAAGTCCCACCAGAGGTTCTCAATCGGATTTAAGTCTGGTGACTGCGATGGCCACTCCAAAATGTTCCAGCCTTTCCTCTGCAACCATGCTCTAGTGGACTTGGAGGTATGCTTGGGATCATTGTCCTGTTGAAAGGTCCAACGTCTCCCAAGCCTCAGGTGTGTGACGGACTGCATCACGTTTCCATCCAATATCTCCTGGTACTGAAGAGAATTCATGGTACCTTGCACACGCTGAAGCTTCCCTGTACCTGCAGAAGCAAAACAGCCCCAAAGCATGATTGACCCTCCACCATGCTTCACAGTAGGCAAGGTGTTCTTTTCATCATAGGCCTTGTTCTTCCTCCTCCAAACATAGCGTTGATCCATGGGCCCAAACAGTTCTAATTTTGTTTCATCAGTCCACAGAACACTATCCCACAACTTTTGTGGTTTGTCCACATGGCTTTTGGCATACTGCAGTCGACTCTTCTTATTCTTTGGAGACAGCAAGGGGGTACGCCTGGGAGTTCTGGCACGGAGGCCTTCATTACGCAGTGTGCGTCTTATTGTCTGGGCTGAAACTTCTGTACCCACATCTGACAAATCTTTTCTCAGTTCCTCAGCAGTCACACGGGGACTTCTCTCCACTCTACGCTTCAGGTAGCGCACAGCAGTCGAAGTCAGCATCTTCTTTCTGCCACGACCAGGTAGCGTTTCAACAGTGCCCTTTGCCTTGAATTTGCGAATGATGCTTCCTAAGGTGTCTCTTGGTATGTTTAACATCTTTGCAATCTTCTTATAGCCATTGCCCTTCCTGTGAAGAGAAATCACCTCTTCTCTTGTCTTCCTGGACCATTCTCTTGCCTTCACCATGTTTGTAACCACACCAGTAAATGTCTAGAAGGAGCTGAGTATCACAGTCATTTTAAAGCTGCCTAATTGGTGCTTATTATGCTTGATTGCTGCTCGGTGACATCCACAGGTGTTTTCAATACCTGATGGAAAGCACCTGTATGAACCTCTGTTCTTCAGAGTGGTAGTCTTTAAGGGGTTGAATAATTGTGGCAATGAAGAAACCACATAAGAACCATTTACTACTGTATTACATAAACAATTGATGTCATTTTAGTTGCATTTGGGTAGTTACAACGTCCTTGTAGGATTTGATTCTGAATACAATTCCAAATGTACACTATAGTCCCTAAACCCCTTTACAGCATTGGGGGTTGAATAATTTTGGACACAACTGTAACTGTATGTTGGTACAGCAAGTGGAAAGAATGAAGAAGTAGCAAGTGGAAAAAATGAAGAAGTAGCAAGTGGAAAGAATGAAGAAATAGCAAGTGGAAAGAATGAAGAAGTATCAAGTGGAAAGAATGAAGAAATAGCAAGTGGAAAGAATGAAGAAGTAGCAAGTGGAAAGAATGAAGAAGTAGCAAGTGGAAAGAATGAAGAAGTAGCAAGTGGAAAGAATGAAGAAGTAGCAAGTGGAAAGAATGAAGAAGTAGCAAGTGGAAAGAATGAAGAAGTAGCAAGTGGAAAGAATGAAGAAGTAGCAAAGGAAAACTAACTAAAAATAAGAAGGTAGAGGTGGAATAAAGTGAGAAATAGAGGAGAAGGAGGAGAAAAAAAGGAGGAGGCCCCGGGGGATCTGGTGGGTTGGAAAGCCCAAAACTGGGTTATAGATAGGCGTGCACTGCGTAGGTATTAAGGAAGCAATAATGTTTCATCGAAATTGGACGGCAGATAGTATGTTATCCAAGGCTTCCAACAGCAAAAAAATTCATGAAAAATAGATCACAGGGCCGCTAAGTTGTGGATGTGTATGGATAATTTTTTTGGAGAATAGGGATATTGTTTACTGTTACTGTGCTGATAAATCCCCATTAGACTGCCAAACTTTCAATTTTAAATATAGATCTGCTTTAATTCTCCTCCATTTGCTTCCTTTAATGAAGTTAATGTCTCTCGCTGGCTCTGGATACAAAATATTCATTGTTCACATGTAGCTACAGCTAAATCGGAAGAGCAGATGCACACGCAGCAGATCAAATGTATGTTTTGATTTGCATTCTGCCATTCAAGACTTTCTCCGGTGTTCTCCTTTAATGTACCCCTCTTTGAATGACAAGCTTGTTGACTCACGGTGACTCACCGGCACAAGGATCAGGTTTAGTCATTCTGATCACAATGCTCTATACCACCAACAATGCCATCAGCCCTATGAAGTATTGTTCTCCCCTATGGCAGGAATTCCATAGCTGGGTGGAAGTGTACAATATGGAAATGGAACCGGGCCCAAGACCACACGTGGGAGGTTCGGGAGCTGGCTCTATTAATACACTGCAGCATATGGTAGAGAAATAATTTTCAGTAAGCTGATCCAGAAGCTTCTGTCGAAAAATGCTGCATTCTCTGCTTTCTGTGCATAGGGAAATTGTATAGGAACAGAGCTATTCAGTGGTAATGGAGCAAAAGTCACGGCTGTTGGGATATATGAAAGGAGATATAAAAATGGATACTGCAAGAACAATACTGCTTTATATAAATCCATCGTAAAGCTTAAAGTCCACTTTCATGGAAAAATTATATAGCGAAAAATATAGTCAAAAAAAATTATCTCGTGTAAAAATCAGCATTTTTTGCTAGAAAACTACTTAGAAAACATTATATATTTCTTTCAGCAGAGGCCCTAGAGCAGGGGTGTCAATCTGGCGGCCATCCAGCTGTTGCGAAACTACATGTCCCATCATGCCTCAGCCTTTGAGAGTCATGCTTGTAACTGTCACTCTTGCAATGCCTCCTGGGACTTGTAGTTTGGCAACAGCTGGAAGGCTGCCAGTTTGACACCCGTGCCCTAGAGAATAAAATGGTGGATGAGGACCTGTAGGAGACATATGGCACCACTCTAAGCTAGAAAGCACAGGAAAGTAATCACCCCGCCAACACAGAAAAATGGGAGCAGCATTCACTAGTATCCCCGACTGGGGGCTAGATCACAGAGGTTCCATGGGCGGGGTGAAACACGTCAGAGGGTGAGGCCAGAGCGGCTGCTGAAGTCATCTCACCTGCACTGAACTCCCGCGATCAGTTTGAGTGGCATCCATAGATCTCACACAATAAAACGGTGGGTGTTGCAATCACCCCGCCGACACAGAAAAATGGGAGCAACATCCACTATTATCACCCCACTGGGGGCTAGATCACAGAGGTTCCATAGGCGGGGTGAAACACGTCAGAGAGTGAGGCCAGAGCGGCTGCTGAAGCCATCTCACCTGCACTGAACTTCCGCAAGTGGCATCCATAGATCTCACACAATAAAATGTTGGGTGTTGCAATTTTTCATTTCGCACGGTATTTGCGCATCTGTTTTTCAAACACAAAGTTTTGGGAAAAAAATATGCTCTAATTAAATTTTAGTGAACACAAACACAATATAATACTTAATTTTTGGTAAGATATAACAAATTATGTTTCGCCGAGCAAATAGATGCCAAACATGTCATATTGTGCACACCGGTAGAATGGCACCAGTGGCGTCCCGAGGCAGGTGCGGGGGTGCCGTCCACATCGGGTTCACCGACCGCACTGGGTGACACCGAACCTGCTCCACAAAAAGGTAAGTTGATCCTCGTCGGCATGCAACCTATATGGGGCGACATCGGACACACTCCAAGAAAAGGTAAGTTGTAAAGAAAGCCGCCGATCCCCGCAGGATGCATCGGATCAACCGATTGAGCATAATGGATCGGAGTCCAATCCATTATGCTCAATCCGCAGATCCGATCCATTCTACGGGGATTGTCAGAGGAGGTGTCACCAAGTGTTACCGCACTGGGTGACACCTACCCTAGGGACGCCTCTGGATGGCACCAACTACCTTACCTAAATATCTACATAGGCAATGCTTTAAAAGCGTTTAAAGATTACCCATTTAGAGTTACACAGAAAGTCTGGTGCTAAAATGATTGATCTTGCTCTGATGTTCGCAAGAATACCTCACATGTTGGTGCGATCACTGATTGTCCGTGAGCACGGTGGAGGGGGGAGTTCCTTTCATTTTTTTTTCTTTTTTTATTACTTATTTTATTTAAAACTTTTTTTATACTGTCCCTTTATTTTTTTTTAAATCAACTTTATGGTTATCACAAGGAATAAACAACATCCCTTGAGATAGCATGGATCATGATACCTTTATGGAGAGATCTGGGGTCTATCTCTCCTCTTGCCCAATGCAGCCAATCAGACACAGATCGGTCTGATTGGCTGCTTCATTGGCTGGTAACATCCGATAAACAAAGAACCAAAACCGGTGGAGATGAAATCCTTGTCGCTTCCATTTTCTGATCTTATAGAGAATGGGGAAACAACATCAGATCCTCTCTCTCTGTGTATTGAAGCTGGTGCCGGCAGAAATGTGGCGAAAGGAAGGGAGCACCCCTTTCCACTGCCTGTAGAAGTGATTGAGTGGCTGTATAGTCACTCTAATCATTTCTACCTAAAAAAAGAATCACCAAATGAAAAGTTGGATACCGGGATGATGCCTATAGCTGTACAACCACTTGAATCTGCTGATGCCATAAGACGTCCACCAAGGGTTGAGTGGTTAAAAATAGTTTTTCCAATTCAGTCTGTAATTGTCTGTAATATTCACTGCAATGTGGCAACATGGAGGTGTTTTGTACACCATTGTTGTACAGAACGCCTCCAAAAATTTCATTTTCTGCTTGTGTGTTTGGCTCACTGATTTTGAAGTTTACACTAAGAAATACATTTAGGTACCCCTTGCAATAGGAATATCCAAGGCATTTTTTCCTCACAAAATAGGTGCAGGAACCCCCCCCCCCCTTTCTGAGTCACTTCTTGTCTCCGTCCCCTGCCCACCTCCGAGCGCCGTCACTTGGTTCCATTCCCTACCTACCTCCCAGCAGGGGCGGACTGACAACTCATGGGGCCCCCCGAGCAATAGGGGATCATGGTGCTCCTGTGTCCTTGCCCAAACTCAAAAAAGCCTATGAAAAAGGTACCAGGGGCATCTCATGGTGCCCGAGTTTACAAATGGTCAGTCCGCCCCTGTCTCCCAGTACCTCTCCTTTTAGAGAATACAGACCCAGTATAATTTATCAGCAGAAAAATAGATCCCCTGCAGCCAGCAGCAATAGACCTCCCCTTCTCCAGCAACAATAGACTCCTCCAGCAACAATGGACCCCCAAAACAAAATACCACCCCAGCAACAATAGACCCCCAGAGCAGCTACAACAGATATCCCAGCAGCCAGCATCAATAGACTCTACAGCAGCCAACAGCAACAGACAATAGACTCCTCCCACAACAGTAGAGCCCTTCTAGCAACAACAGACCCAAATCAACAATAGATCCCCCACCAGCAGCAATCGACCGTCACACACAAATAGGTCCTCTTCAGTGACAATTGATCCCCAAGCAGCCAGCAACAATAGATCCTCCAGCGCACCCCTTGTCGGTACATACATTCAGTGCTGCAGGTGCTGGAATTATGCTCCCCGTGTTCTCACTCAAAAAAAGCCCTGGGAATATATTTTTTGGTGAAAAACTCCCTATGGGTTAATTACTCCTAAAGGGATGCAACTTTTCCCATCAGAACACTGACAGTGCACCAACTGATTATAACGAACCAGGTCCTCCCATTCAGAACTAGTCTGCAAAGGACACCTATTTCTTCAGAGCAGGAACAGGTAGAAATGTGCTACGTCTGTTAAAATCCTTGCTAAGTACATTGATTGGCTAAAGGGGATTGTTTTTTTTTCCCAACAAAAATGGCATAACTCTTTACTTTTTGCCATTTTTTTAATAGAGCGGGGGTTAGTTAAAGGCAACATTTTTATTTTTTTAAATTACTCTGTGTAATGGTTTTGCACAGAGCAGGCCCGATCCTTCTCTTCTTGGACCCTCTACTTGCACTCCAGGCTCCATCTGAGCACCCCAATAGCAAGCCACTTGCAATGGGGGCACTCGTGTGCTCTCTCCCGAGCCTCGCTCTGTGTGTTAATAAGACAGTTAGTGTAAGCCCTGCCCCAAGCACCCTCCTCACTGGCTGTGATTGACAGCTTCTGCTGCTGTGTCTGAGCCAATGAGGAGGGAGAGATTCCAGAGTGAAATAATGGGGGGAGGGGGCTGTGGTGGGGGGAGGGTAGGTTTTTACCTCCATGCATAGAATTTTCATGGCAGCCATGACATCATGACGTAGGACAGCAACAAGACTGGGCTGTGGTCTATCACTGGCCTTCACTTCTGAACAGGGGCGGACTGACCATTTGGAAACTCAGGCACTGCCTGACGCCCCGGGGTCAGTAGGGGGCCCCATGAGATGCCCCTGGTACCTTTTTCATAGGCTTTTTTGAGTTTGGGCAAGGACACAGGGGCCCCATGATCCCCTATTGCCCGGGGGCCCCATGAGTTGTCAGTCCGCCCCTGCCCCCCCTCCCCCACCATGAGGGCCATGTTGGTCTGCATGAGATGCACAGGTGTTCCATGCATCTGCTTGCAGGCAGTCCCATTAATGTCAATTGGGAGCATTCATGTCAACTGCTCCCAACTGCATAGCAGAGCCATACAAGGACACAGGGGCCCCATGATCCCCTGTTGCCCAGGGGCCCCATGAGTTGTCAGTCCGCCCCTGGTAATACACCTTATTCCTGCACCCACCATAGGGTGGGAGGGATTGACACCCAACTACTATACTGACACAACGCCCAGGGAGAATTTTTTTTATTTCATTTCCTTAATTGTAGTAAGAAACCTTTTTTTTTTTTTGAACAGCTTGAATTTTTTTCCCTGCCAACTTAAGAACAATGCTGGGAGCATCTAGCACATTCTTCCCATGAAATAGATGACACGTTCACCTTTGTAAAGATTTATCCCATCGAACCATCTCGCTATGTAGAGTTGCATTGTGAACTTATGCCATCAAACAAAGTGTATCTCTACAAACGGCACATCGCAATCATTTTATTCCCCGTTTTAAGAAAAAAACGTGGTATTTTATTATGTTTGAAATATGCTCTTTGTCATGGAAAGTCGGGGCTTCTATAAGCCAATCCGTCTCACATGGCAGATATACATTGTAAAAGGAAAAATACAACTTTATAAAGAAACAAGAGCCAATAAAATCTTCATGTGGGAAGAAATCTCAATTTACTTGAACATTGGATGGTAGAATGTTCGCCGTCGGGGATTATAGGGTATTCAGTGTTATTTCTTGTGGCAAAAAAAAAAGTACACTCACAATATCATTAGGAGCTTCAAAAAAAAGCAGATCTCTATTAACCCCTTCCTGCTGAGTGCTATCCCCCCTTCAGTCTATTATGAATGCTGCTGCTGGACTCATACACCTTACCAACCAATCAGAGACTGCTGCCCCTCTCCTCCAATCCCTCCACTGGCTTCCAGTAACCCAACGTATAAAATTCAAAATACTATCCACAGCTTACAAAGCCATCCACGACACTGCCCCTAGCTACATCACCAACCTCATCTGCAGATATCGTCCAAATTGCCCACTCCGCTCCTCCCAAGATATCTTCCTCTCTAGCTCCCTCATCACCTCCTCCCACGCTCGCCTCCAGGACTTCTCCAGAGCCTCTCTCATCCTCTGGAACTCCCTACTAGGGGCGGACTGACCATTTGGAAACTCGGGCACTGCCCGGGGTCAGTAGGGGGCCCCATGAGATGCCCCTGGTACTTTTTTCCTAGGCTTTTTTGAGTTTGGGCATGGACAGAGGGGCCCCATGATCCCCTATTGCCCGGGGGCCCCATGAGTTGTCAGTCCACCCCTGCTCCCTACCACAGCATGTCCGGCCAGCCCCCACCCTGTCTGCCTTTAGGCAATCTTTGAAAACTCACTTCTTCAGGGAAGCCTACCCCACCTCCACCTCCACCTCCACCTAAGAACTGTACTTGAATCACCTCCACCAGATCATCCCCCGCAGTTATCACCTTTTGTATCCCCTCCCCCTTCCTTTAGAGTGTAAGCTCCACGAGCCGGGCCCTCGCATTCCTTCTGTACTGAAATGTATTGTAATTGTACTGTCTCCCTTATATTGTAAAGCACTGCGCAAACTGTTGGCGCTATATAAATTCTGTATAATAATAATATATACAGCCCCACCGAAGTGGGTCTTTATCCATGGGGCCACATCAGGGGCGGACTGACCATTTGGAAACTCAGGTGCTGCCCGAGGGCCCGGGGTCAGTAGGGGGCCCCATGAGATGCCCCTGGTACCTTTTTCATAGTCTTTTTTGAGTTTGGGCAAGGACACAGGGGCCCCATGATCCCCTATTGCCCAGGGGCCCCATGAGTTGTCAGTCCGCCCCTGGGCCACATATATGTGCCGCTGTGTTTGTGCTGCCCACACGAAGACCGAGCTGCCACAGAGAGCTCCAGGCCTCACAGTAATGACTGGGAATTCTGGAGGCCTGGTTCCCAAACACCTGATTGCTGTGATAGCTTCTGATTGGCTATCACAGTGATTAATCACTGTACAGCCCGCAACTGTGTTGTTTTCTCCTCTAGGATGGAGAAAAAGATACATTGTATACGTACAAAATACACTTTAACCACCTAATGTCATATCATGTACATGTATGTGATTGGCTTCAAGTGGTTGTACCGGCGTTATAGATGCAAGTTGTATGCCATAACCCCAGTATTTGGTTTTTTTTTCAGCCAATGATCTTTTTTCATCTAAAAGCGCGCCTAGCGACTGTGGTCTGGGAGATCAAAAGCAATGTCATTACGTCACTTCAGGTTAGGGCAGACATACACACTGCCTTTTTTTTTTTGTAAGGCATGAGATCAATGTTTTTCTTTTTTTTCATCTCATGCTTTTCAGGGTAGAAGAGAGATCTGGGGTCTTGTAGACCCCAGATGTCTCCATAAAGAGGACCTGTCATCCTTTTATTTCTATCACAAGGGATGTTTACATTTTTGTGATAGAACAGAAGTGAAAAAATAAATAAATAAAAGGACAGTGTATAAATAATGATGATAATAAATTATAATAATAATAATAATAAAAAAAATAATAATAAATAATTACAATTACGTAGGTCACACACACATACGTAAACAGTGTTTGCACCACACATGTGAGGTATCCCTGCAAATGTTATAGTGAGAGTAATAATTCTAGAGCTAGACCTCCTCTGTGACACTAAACTAGTAACCTGTAAAAATTTTTAAAGTGTCGCCTATAGAACTTTTTAGGTAACATAGTTTGTTGCCATTCCATGATCGTGTGCAATTTTAAAGCATGACATATTAGGTATCCATGTATTCAGCACAAAACATAATCTTTTACAGTTTATCAAACATTGGGTTATATATATCATGTTTTTTTGTATTAAAATTCATTAAAGTGTTTTTTTCCCCAAAAAAATAGTGTTTGAAAAACTGTACAAATACAGTGTGACATAAAAAATTGCAACAACCATTACTTTATTCTCTAGGGCCGCTGCTAATATATATATATTTATATATATAGAAAATGTTTGGAGGTTCTAAGTAATTTTCTGATTTTACTTGTAAACAAAAAGTGTTAGGGAAGGTTTGGTCTTCAACTGGATATAATACTTTGCATCTTTTTCTCCTTGTTAGAGGGGAACAGTGTAAGCAAAGAAAAGTATGTGTGAAAAATATTAATAAAAAAAAAACAATAAAGAAAAACGAAAAAATAGCTACTTCATGGGTTGTTCTAGGCCAGGGGTAGGCAACCTGCGGCTCTCTAGCTGTTGTGGAACTACATTTCCCATGAGACATTGCAAAATTGACAGTTACAGCTATGACTTGCAGAGGCATGATGGAACTTGTAGTCCTACAACAGCTGGAGAGCCGCAGGTTGCCTACCCCTGTTCTAGGCTATTGTCAGGATTAGGCTTATGGTTAGGGTCAAAGGTCAGAATCCGTGTATTTTAGGTATGATAAAAACATGAATAATAGTATCAGTGTCAGTGTGTTTTAGGTAGAATAAAAAAGCAAAATGTGCACCATTGTTTTTGGGTACAAGCAACAAATAACATACACATATATAGTATCGCTGTGATTCTCAGGAGCAGATACATTTTTCTTGGGTTGTTTGTGGTGGTAGGTCACATTATATATATATATATATATATATCTATATATATCTATATATATATATATATATATATATATATATATAGATATATAGATATATATATATAAAAAAAAATTATTTTCCTAATTTGTACCAGTTTTCCATTGATAGCAAGTAATTTAAAAAATCAGGAGATTTCCATTTGTCCATTACCGTTTGCCACCAAATGAAAGCCCAATTTCTCCTGAACAAAACATTAAAAATGCCTAAATAAACTAAGTAGTTGTGATGATATGTACAATTTTAGTAACACGTTCCACATGCCTGCGAGTGTGCAGATGTTTTAGTGGATCTTCCTCACTGTGTGCAGGCATTAAGATTTGTTTTACCTCCACAATGAAGGGGTAAAAAAAAAAATAATACTAACAAAAAAATATATATAAATAAGAAGTGCAGCAACTTTAGTTTATTTCAATCTAGCACTGGGCTCTGCATTAGGTCCTCTGGTCCACTAGATGGCACTCTTCTTCTGTGTTGATTGATAACCAATGTCATACAACCCATTTCCTGCAGCCATAGACTGGCCTCCTACTAGTGCAAAATCACACCAGCCTGGGCTTGGGGTACTACTGCATTTAATGTTGCTTGTACATCATTATAGGAGCATCATTCAGTGCAGGAGTGAGAAAAACCTCAATGCCAAGGATGGTCATGTGACCAGAGCCAGGACAATGGTGGGGGGGGGGGGGGCAGCTGTCTGGCATGTGTGAGGTAGGGGGCACTACAAGGAGAGTTTATGTATTACAGGTACTTACTGTGTATAGCACCATCAATTTATGCAGTGATTCACACACATATATATATATATATATTACATTCACATCAGTCCCTAACCCTCAAGGAGCATACAGTCTGAGATCCCTAACTCACAATCATACATACACATGCTAGGGCCAATTTAGACAGGAACCACTTAACCTAGAAGCATGTTTTTGGAGTGTGGGAGGAAACCCATGCAGGTACAGGGAGAACATGCAAACTCCAGGCAGGTGGTGCCATGGTTGGAATTCAAAGCAATGACCCTAGTGCTGCCAGGTGGAAGTGCTAACCATTTAGCCACTGTGAGAGTTCCTAAAATCTCAAGTGACAACTTCTGGGAGAGACAAGCTAAATCTAGAGAGCTAAATCTGGAGAGGAGGAGAGAGCCGGAAGGAGGTGCGGGCTGTGCTCTCTCTCTCCCCTCTAGCTCCTACCTCCTGCTACTGCAGGGCTCTTGGTTCAGGATTGTCAGATTGGGACTGTGCATGGCTTGCTTACACGCCCCCATCCCCTTCCAGCAAAAGAATGTGGGTAGGAGGGGGGTAAGCAAACCCAATTAAGTCCCAATCTGAAGGGGAACATACTGGAAAAAGGTAAAATTTATTGTTGGGAGATAAGCATGCAAATTTAGTGCTCAATTTTTTTTGAAGGGGGGAAGAGCTTTTTGCTGAAACATAATGCTCATACATCTTGGGGGGGGGGAGTTTGGGGGCACAGTTTGAGATGTTCACTCTGGGCGCTAAATGGCCTTGTCCTGACACTTCCTTTGCTGTCACTGGACTGTCCAGAAATAATTGGAAAAAAAGGAGTATATAGGTTTGAGCAGGGCTTTTTTTTCCCAGAGAAAAGGTGCAGGAACTCCCCCTTTCTGTGTCACCCCTTTTCTCCTCCATTGGCCCACCTCTGAGCACCATCTCTGGGGTTCACCGCCTACCCACCTCCCAGTACCGTCCCTTTCAGAGAATACAAAACCAAGTATCATATTGTTGTGCTAAGTAATTTGGAGTTTGCTCATGATAACAAGAAAAGCAGTAAAATAGATTCCCTGCAGCCAACAACAATAGACCCCCCTGACAACAATAGATCCCCCAGCAAAAATAGATTCCTCAGTAACAATAGACCCCTGGCAGCAACAACAGATCTCTAAAGCCTCCAGCAGACAGCAATAATAGACCCCCTCCCTCAACAGTAGTTATTTCCCAATAACAAATGACCCCCAGAAACATAATCCCCCCCAGCAACAACAGATCCTTCACCAGCAAAAATAGAGCCCTACTCAAAAATAGACCCCCTCCAGTAACAATAGATCCCCTAGAAGCAAGCATCAGTAGACACTCCACCACCCCTTGGCATTACATACATCCAGTGTTGAAGGTGCCAGAACTGAGGTCCCCCACGTTCCCCCTGAAGAAAAGCCCTGGGTTTGAGATTTGAGCTGCTCTTTTATTGCAAGGAAAGGAATTTCCTGTATTATTTTCTTTTTTATGGTTTTGACAACTATAAATTTTATTGTGAAAAGATCCCTGTTCTATAGTCTGCCACATAAGCGGAAACCAAAGACAGGAAAATCCATGGCCCCTCCACTCTGTGCCAATACACAGCTTAATGTAAAATAATCCGATTCCATTAGCCAAAAACCTTGTCCCCTACCTAAGCCAAATATTCAGTGAGCGGGCACCACGCTGATCAGTTTACACTCAACTATAATAGATTAGGTGGAAGGAAGTCACTTGTAAGCACTTTTTTCCTAAAGATTGTTAAAATGAAAATATATTAGATCAGGAAAAACAAGCATAATGTGTTACAAAAAACTGCAACAATCTGGTATAACCCAAGCATGCAATACACAGAAAACATCTGCTGGATCTGCTGCACAATCTATCAAATACTTCAGGTCAGGGGCGTCCCTAGGGTTGGTGTCACCCGGTGCGGTAACACTTGGTGACACCCCCATGACGAACCACGCAGAATGGATCGGATCTGCGGATTGAGCATAATGGATTGGACACCGATTCATTATGCTCAATCCGCATACCGATCCATCCTGCGGAGATCATCAGCTTTCTTTACAACTTACCTTTTTGTGGAGCGGATCCGGTGTCACCCCATATAAGTTGCATGCCGACGATCTCCGCAGGATGGTTCGGATCTGCATATTGAGCATAATGGATCGGAGTCCAATCCATCATGACCAAAACAGTCGGTGTTACCCGGTGCGGACAGCACCCCCCGCACCTGCCTTGGGACGCCACTGCATAGCAGAGCCATACAAAGCAGTGTGCTTACAGTTGAAAGCACATACACAGCCCCCATAGTAAAACAGCACACAGTCAACCCCTTGATCTCCCCACATGTTAACCACTTCCTGCCCAGTGTCCTTAGTACAGTGTCAGTGCTTTTTATTAGCACTGATCACTGTATTGGTGTTACTGGGGATGTCGGACACCGATTCATTATGCTCAATCCGCATACCGATCCATCCTGCGGAGATCATCAGCTTTCTTTACAACTTACCTTTTTGTGGAGCGGATCCGGTGTCACCCCATATAAGTTGCATGCCGACAATCCCCGCAGGATGGTTCGGGTCTGCAGATTGAGCATAATGGATCGGAGTCCAATCCATCATGACCAAAACAGTCGGTGTTACCGGCAGCACCCCCCGCACCTGCCTTGGGACACCACTGCATAGCAGAGCCATACAAAGCAGTGTGCTTACAGTTGAAAGCACATACACAGCCCCCATAGTGAAACAGCACACAGTTAACCCTTTGAGGGCCGTAAGATTTTGGAACGCCAAAAGAATCATTTTTTTTGTTTTTAAAGTTCAGTTGCTGTAACTAAGCCATTTCATGAAATAATTGGCAAAAAGCAAGATCCATTTGTTGTTTGTTGATAAGAACTAATATTTTGACTCAAACCAAAAAAAAAAAAAAAGAGTTTTAAGTTCTTAATCAGATGATACAGTCAATTAAAAACATGGGACAAATACGTCCCTTGGTCCTCAAAGGGTTGATCTCCCCGCATGTTAACCCCTTCCTGCCCAGTGTCCTTAGTACAGTGTCAGTGCTTTTTATTAGCACTGATCACTGTATTGGTGTTACTGGGGATGTCAGTGACACCAAGTCAGTTCCTCCCCAGCGTCAGAATGCCGCCGCGGTCCTGCTATAAGTTACTGATCGCCGCCATTATTAGTAAAAAAAAAATTCCAGTATATATACCGCCATTTGTAGACGCTATAGCTTTCATGTAAACCAATTCATTTACACGTATTTGGATTTTTTTTAGCAAAAATATGTAGCGGAATTCATTTTGGCCTAATTTTATGATGAAATTTGATTTTTAAATTTCTTTTACTGGCTATGTTTAATAGCAAAAAGTCAAAAATATTGTTTTTTTCTCAAAATTGTCGAACTTTTTATTTTATAGCGCAAAAAAATTAAAAACACAGAGGCGATCAAATGCCAGCAAAAGAAAGCTCTATTCATGGGGAAAAAAGGAGGTAAATTTAATTTGGGTGCATGACAGCACAATTGTCAGTTAAAGTAACGCAGCGCCGTAACGCAAAAAACGGCCTGGTCAGGAAGGGGGGTAAATCCTCTGGAAGGAAAGTGGTTAATGGAAGCTGCAGATGTACAAATCTGAAAAATAACATTGAAATTGCATTAACATAGTAAAGTTTATAAGAGATTTTAATGATTGGGTTTACATATAAGTGCACCTGTACTCAAACTATGGACATTATGTACTGTATTTACTTATTCCTAGCAAACAGTTCAAAGCTTTTAAAAGCCCTCACTGATCTCTGTAGCTGCAGGCAGTGTGAAATAATTCATCCTCAAAGATCACAACAGACACTCTAAAGTTGGTTTAAAACTAAACTCCAGGAATTAGGCAAACTCTATTCTTGCAGTGGGAACCTCTTGCTCTGTAAGGGTTTGAAGCTAGTTTTGTCCAGGGGTGCATGAATAAGGTGTATTACCAGGGGCGGACTGACAACTCATGGGGCCCCTGGGCAACAGGGGATCATGGGGCCCCTGTGTCCTTGTATGGCTCTGCTATGCAGTTGGGAGCAGTTGATATGAATGCTCCCAATTGACATTAATGGGACTGCCTGCAAGCAGATGCATGGAACACCTGTGCATCTCATGCAGACCAACATGGCCCTCATGGTGGGGGAGGGGGGGCAGGGGTGGACTGACAACTCATGGGGCCCCCGGGCAATAGGGGATCATGGGGCCCCTGTGTCCTTGCCCAAACTCAAAAAAAGCCTATGAAAAAGGTACCAGGGGCATCTCATGGGGCACCCTACTGACCCCGGGCCCTTGGGCAGTGCCCAAGTTTCCAAATGGTCAGTCCGCCCCTGTGTATTACTTAACCTATCCCTTACTCCAGTGCTGTTTTCTTCTGCCTAAAGCTCCAGGCTGTGGTTGGGTTATGGACGGTCCCTCAGCATCATCTTGTACAGTGTTTCTTTTTTTTTTACGACAAAAGTGGAGATACTCTTTACCTCTGATAGAGAATTGTATCATACACCTGGCTGTGCTGTCTGGCAGAGGTCCATGAATCCCATAAGTGGCTAAGAAAAAATTACAAATCCTTTGGTAGTTTAGACAGCTCACCTAGGTGTATTTCATTGGTGTATTTAGCCATTTGCCTGGAGTTCAGCTTTCGTAATAGGGTGCATAATAAACGTTGATTCATTTTCATATGTTTTCTTACCAGAGTGCCTTTAAGCTACAAGCAATCCATTTATAATATATATTTTCTGTTTTCACAGTCCCTCTCTTGTGTAATTATTGTTGCTGATGCATTGTGCCGGACTCCTGGTTGCGTGTTCAATTAATCTCGCAATGGAATTCCGGGAGATTGCTCTTAATGAAAGAAGAGTTCTACAGACTAAACACAATGTTCTACAGGCACCTGCGGGGAATGCACATTACAAGAGCCTCTGTAATGAGTCAAAAACATCTGCCTGTAGGTCAACATAGAAGTGATGAGGCTTGGTGTAGACCGCGTCCACCAGATAATGCAGACAGTTCATTCAGCGTCTCGTTGTCCGTTAGATGTTCATTCCAGGGACACAAAAGAACAGATTGCCTCGAAAAAGGAACCTTTTTTTTTTTTAAAGAGACCCTGTCACCAGATCATTAATTTAAGCAATAATTTTTCCAGAAACCTATATGTGCATTTAACTTATTTTAGGTATGTTAATTGCCTAGAAAATTCTCACTTGTGTGGACATCCAAAAATCTTGAGACAGCGGTGGGGTGCTGCCATCTTGGATGTGATGTGAACAGTCCCAGCAAAACTAGAGCTGCCACTCAAGTGACACTCTATAGCATCCTTTCTCAATCTTTTTACCATGGAGGAACCCTTGCAATAATATCCAGGTCTCGAGGATGTAAGTCACACCATATTGGTGGCTAATAAGATGCGCTCAGTGGAAAGAATGTTCCTTATATTAGCGGTCAATGGAAAGAATGTCCCTTTTACTGGTGGTCCATGTGAAGGATACTCCTTACATTGGTGGTCAGTGGGAAGAATGGCCCTTAAATTGGTGGTCAATGGGAAGAATACACCTTACATTGGTGGTCAGTGGGAAGAATGGCCCTTAAATTGGTGGTCAATGGGAAGAATATGCCTTATATTGGTGGTCAGTGGGAAGAATGGCCCTTAAATTGGTGGTCAATGGAAAGAATACTCCTTACATTGGTGGTCAGGGGAAGAATGCCCCTTATATTGGTGGTCAATGGGAAGAATACGCCTTACATTGGTGGTCAGTGGGAATAATGGCCCTTAAATTGGTGGTCAATGGGAAGAATACACCTTATATTGGTGGTCAGTGGGAAGAATGGCCCTTAAATTGGTGGTCAATGGGAAGAATACACCTTATATTGGTGGTCAATGGGAAGAATACACCTTATATTGGTGGTCAATGGAAAGAATACTCCTTACATTGGTGGTCAAGGGAAGAATGCCCCTTATATTGGTGGTCAGGGGAAGAATGCCCCTTATATCGGTGGTCAGGGGAAGAATGCCCCTTATATTGGTGGTCAATGTGAAGGATACTCCTTACATTTGTCGTCAGTGGGAAGAATGGCCCTTAAATTGATGGTCAGTAGACATGTATGCCAAAATTTTCTGTTTCATTTAGTTTCAGATGTATTCATTAATAGAGGAATTTCAATTTGTCATATTCATTAGGTTGGACTGATTCGTGTTCAGAATTTGTTTTGCTTCTTTAGCATTAATTTCATACATTTGTTGGTTAGAGTCGAAAAATGTTGCCGTTTTTCTGAAAGATTGTTATATATTCAATACATTATCGAATTGGAAGGATTCAATATTTTCGGACGCTAGTCTAACCCACCAAGAGAATGGAATGAGATGACTGGACAGTATCAAAAGGCATCACAAGCAACCAAATTAAATAATGGAATGAAATTCAGATCCATTTGTTATCCGAATTGGAGTTATCATGCAAATACGAAAATTATATTAATTCCCCATGGCCTACTACTACTACTATCGAATCATGTGACATCATAAAAATTAAATGAATGCATCAGTTAATTTCGATATAAATTTTTTTTCTGATTCATTGCCATTCATTTCTGTGTCCATTCTGTGTTCTGTGAGATTTGGATAAATCTCCAAAAATTGTATTTTTTCCCAAAAACGAATTAAAACAAAACAGATCGCACATGTCTAGTAGTCCCTGGGAAGAATGTCTCTTACATTATTGGTCAGAATGATCCTTATATTGGCAGTAATGGGAATAATGGCCCTTACCAGTGGCGGACTGACCATTTGGAAACTCGGGCACTGCCCGAGGGCCCGGGGTCAGTAGGGGGCCCCATGAGATGTCCCTGGTACCTTTTCATAGGCTTTTTTGAGTTTGGGCAAGGACACAGGGGCCCCATGATCCCCATGAGTTGTAGGTCCACCCCTGGCCCTTACATTAGTGACCCTTGAAAAGAATGACCCTTATACTGGTGGTCAGTGGGAAGAATGCCCCGTACATTGGTGCTCAGTGGGAAGAATGCCCCTTACATTTGTGGTCAGTGTGAAGATTGCCCCTTAAGTTGGTGGCCAGGGGGAAGAATATGCCTTTTATTGATCACTGGTGCCAGTGGTTACATAACTAACAAAAGAAAGGAGGAGCTCCACTGATCCCATGCCATTGGCTCTGTCAAATGGCATTGGTGCCTGAACCATGCAAGCACCATCAGATGACAGTTTATTCAACCACTGCTTAAAGAACCCCTAGCAATCTTTTAAGGAACCTTATAGTTCCATGAAACACTGGTAGAGAAAGGCTGACTTGAATTGTATGCCAGTGAAAAGGTTTCCCATTACATTGGTGGTCATTGTAGGGGGAAGACAAATCTGCTACTGCTCAAGGAGCCCCTAGCAACCTCTGGAGGAACCCTGGTTGAGAAAGCCTGCTCTATGGTGTTCCCCTTCACTCCAGTAGGGAGGGCAGGAGAGTGATGAAAGAGCTGGGTCAGCACAGACAGTAACTAGACACTCCCAGAAGAGGATAGGGCTATGGCAAGCAAGGAGGAAAGGGATTATGTTAGGGAAGTGACTCTTCCTGGAGTAGCAACATTTTTAGATAAATTAGGAGGCACATTGCAAGTGAATAAAAAATAATTTATGGAAAGGAAGAACAGTGCAAGAATTCATATACAATTCCTGGGAACAGAGCAGCACAAAGACTTGGATTTTTTAATGTAAATATAAGTCCTGAAAAATAACAGCAACATTCTACTGTAGGCGATTATTGGCGCTCAATGGGTAACAAACAAAACAAGAAAAACAACATATGTATTGTTACTACTTCTACTACAAATTAATAATCATCAGCTCAATTAAATATAGGCAACATTTACTATAGAATCTATTACTATAAAAAGAAAAAATAAATGCAAAAATTATACACACACACACACACACACACACACACACATATATATATAAGCTGAACTCTGGACAGATATTGAAGGCACAATTGTTGCAGCTCTGTAACCATTAACCCATTTCCACCTAGCACTAGCGCCCCTTTAGTTGGGTCTTTATGCCTGTGGAGGGCGGGAAGGATTGCCTGCTCATCTGACCACTGTGACTGGGTTTCTAAGTGGCCACAAGTTTGGAAGACAGTCCCGCTGGCTCCTTGTTATCTTTAGAGACCAGGAGCTGCCTTTGACATCTTGGTCACTTGCTGAAAATGCTCAGTGAATGCACTCTCAGCACAGAAACCTCGGTCATCCATGGATGCATATGGGCAGCATCGCAGGAGTGGACTGACCATTTGGGAACTCGGGCACTGCCTGAGGGCCCAGGGTCAGTAGAGGGCCCCATGAGATGCCCCTGGTACCTTTTTCATAGGCTTTTTTGAGTTTGGGCAAGGACACAGGCCCCCTGAATCCCCTATTGCCCGGGGCCCCATGAGTTGCCAGTCCGCCCCTAGCAGCATGTGACCATTAAAGCCCATTCTCCATGAGTTACATTTTTTTAATTAAAATGCAAGCAATTTAAGTATGTTGTGCCAAAATGTGACCTATCACATCATCCCTTTGCAGTTGCTGTACAGTAGAGTTCAAAGAGAGGGAAGGAGAAGCAGCACAAGAAATCAGATGTGCTACAGTGAAAAAATCATGATGATAGGCAGGGCTTTTTTTCAGCAGGAACATGGGGGAATGCAGTTCCAGTACCTTCAGCACTGAATGTATGTAATGGCAAAGGGTGGTGGGGTGTACTGCAGAGTCCATTGATGCTGGCTGCTGGGGGATCTAATGTCAACAAAGACGATCTGAAGAGGGTGTCTGTTAATCCTGAGGAGGTCTCCTGTTGATAGTGGGGGATCTATTGTTGCTGGAGGTCTTATGTTGCTATGGGGTCAACTGTTGCTGGGAGGGATCTACTGTTTAGGGAAGAGTCTATTGTTGCTAGCTGCTGGAGGGTCTATTGATGCTGGCTGTGGGGAGAACTGTTGATACTGCTGGGGGAGTATTTTGTTGCAGGTGGTCCATTGTTGCTTGGGGGGGGGGGGGGGTCTGTTGTTTCTGCCTGCAAGGGATCATTTTACTGCTTTTCTTGTTATTATTACAAACTCTATACAAATACAATTATTACAAATCTCCATACAATACAAAGATACTTGGTTCTGTATTTTCTGAAAAGGTAGTATTGAGAGGTAGGTAAGAGGTGGAATGCAGGATGGAGACCGGAGGTGACTTGGAAAGGAAGAGTTCCTGCACCTATTCTCTGAGAAAAAAGCCCTGCTGATAGGAGGATACTGCAGAGTGGCAGAGGGATGAGCTAAATATTCTGCTTCTTCCACTTTAACTGTCAAGTCACAGGGAAGGGTTGGGGAGAAGACCTGTAAGTGAAAGTGAAATTTCAGCAAAGAAAGATAAAGTCTCCTCCATCAAAGATCCATTATCTCCTGCGCTCAAAGACTCAGATCAAACAGGCGTTAGTAACAAGCAGCGTGTTGTGTGTTCATCCGCTGGTGATCAGAGGTTGTTCCAATACAACAAACACTTTACTCCTGCGCTAGGAAAGGACTCAGTAGACCCAATAGGAATGTTCTGGAATTTTCTGGAATATGCACTGCTTGCTGCCCTCAACAGACCGGGGTGGTCCAAATACACTGGATACAAATGGAGAAACAGAAAAAGGGCGCACCGACCTAGTGCATTATCATTTAAAATAATTTATTAAAGAAACAAAAATGGTCATCCAGGGTTCCATCGTATGGACTCAGATGTTGTTTGGATCATACACCTTGTTCAGTTTGACATGCCTGTGTTATTATGTCCATTGTGAGTATGATACCTATTTTTGTTTCTTTAATAAGTTATTTAAAACGATAATGCACTAGGTCGGTGCGCCCTTTTTCTGTTTCTCCATTTGTATCCAGTGATCAGAGGTTGTGCAGCTCTATCATGAAGCTGGGGAAGCTTTATAAAACTGTAGAAGAGGATGAAATAAAGAGCACACAAACCTTGCGCATTACCTCAATAAATAGTGACTAAGTTTATTATTAAGGAAATATATTCACAAAGTGATGGTATAACAGGCATAAGTAACCATAATCCAAACAGGGTTACAGGTAAATCGAAAAGGGGGGGGTATTTCCTTAATAATAAAATTAGTCACTATTTATTGAGGTAATGCGCAAGGTTTGTGCGCTCTTTCTTTCATCTTCTCCTCCTCCATCAGACAGGGCTGTGCTGTGTACATTTCTGAACTGGATGGATGAATACATATTCTGTGGCAGGCAAAACAGCCCCCATATATGCACTTCATCTGTGTATTTAGCTGCTTCCCTGGAGCTCCGCTTTAACCTTGTCTGACATAAACGTTAAAGCAGAAGAGTGATTTGTAAATTCAGTTGTATGTTTGCTGAGTATTTCCATTCTCTGACCCAGTCAAAAGGAAAAGCTTTTCTGGCTATTAATCTGACATCTACGTGATATGACAGGCTGTCAGTCGCCCTGCCCTGCTGCTGTGGAACTTGCCCAATCTTTATGTGTTTTAAATAAAAACCTGACAAGTTTCAACGACCTTCAAATCACTACAGAAAACTCTTTCAATTGATTTCATGTTCCCATGAGATCCTTAACCCTCTGTCTGCGGCAGGAGGTCTCCGCCAGAGCTGAGGTCAGCCAGACATATGAAGTGCAAGAACGGCAGAGGAATTTCAAATCTTATAATTAGCAGCCAATGTTGGTGTCAGAGCTAGATGGCATTAGGGGTGTGAGATGCTCTGTACAAAATGTACTATAACAGGCTTGTTAGTGGTGAAAAAGGTAAGCAGACGCTATTTTTCCACTGGCTGGTGGAAAGAAGTAAAGCTGCCCTCTCTATCTTATTTGAGACAGTAAACAGTACAATTAAAGGGTTGGTTCACTCAAAAGTGACACCTTAGCTGTAGGCAGATTTAGATGGACTGAGTTATCTGCTGGCTTCTTAGACATTATATGGCAAAGAGTTTGCACACAACTGACCTTATACCTTTATAGTCTTATTGATGTTGGATAAGGAGACTTGCCTCATAGGTGCTCTAGTTATTAGCAAACATGTTCAGAAGGGTTGACGTCCGGGTTCTGTGTTGGCCACTAAGGTTCTTCCACATCAAACTCATCAAGCTGTCTCTATAGAGCCTACATTACGAAGCCTACATGGTGTGAGGCTGCCTTCTTAGATATTGAATGGTAAAAAGACTGCGCACACCTGGCCTTACACCTTTACTGGTTTACTGATGTAGAATAAAAAAGACAAATTGTGCTCTGATTAATTACAAAGTTGTTCACTAGCGGTGACATCAAGGTTCTGTGTAGGCCAGTAAGGTTCTTCCACATCAAACTCATCAAACTGTCTTTATGGAGCCTACATTATTATTATATGGCAAAACGTTTGCACACACCTGACCTTGCACCTTTATAGGCTTACTGATGTTGGATGGAAGGACTTGACTCATAAATTATATTCTAGTTAATTGTAAAGGTGTTCAGTAGGGTTGAAGTCAGGATTCTGTGTAGGTCACTAAGGTTCCTCCACATCAAACTGTCTTTATGGAGCAAAGTCAGGATTCTGTGTAGGTCACTAAGGTTCCTCCACATCAAACTGTCTTTATGGAGCAAAGTCAGGATTCTGTGTAGGTCACTAAGGTTCCTTCACATCAAACTGTCTTTATGGAGCGAAGTCAGGATTCTGTGTAGGTCACTAAGGTTTCTCCACATCAAACTGTCTTTATGGAGCCTACATCGCTAAGCCTATCTAGGCTGGCTTGTTAGATATCATATGACAAAACGTTTTACACACCTGACCTCACATCTTTATAGGCTTACGGATGTTGTATGAGAAGAAGACTTGCCTCATAATCGGTGCTCTAGTTAATTGCAAACATGTCCAGAAGGGTTGACATCCGGGTTCTGTGTTGGCCACTAAGGTTCTTCCACATCAAACTCATCAAGTTATCTTTATAGAGCGTACAACACTAAGCCTACATGGTGTGAGGCTGCTTTCTTAGATATTGAATGGTAAAAAGACTGCGCACACCTGGCCTTAAACCTTTACAGGTTTACTGATGTAGAATAAAAAAGACAAGTTGGTGCTCTGATTAATTGCAAAGATGTTCAGTAGCGTTGACATCAAGGTTCTGTGTAGGCCAGTAAGGTTCTTCCACATCAAACTCATCAAACTGTCTTTATGGAGCCTACATTATTATTATATGGCAAAAAGTTTGCACACACCTGACCATGCACCTTGATAGGCTTACTGATGTTGGATGGAAGGATTTGACTCATAAATTATATTCTAGTTAATTGTGAAGGTGTTCAGTAGGGTTGAAGTCAGGATTCTGTGTAGGTCACTAAGGTTCCTCCACATCAAACTGTCTTTATGGAGCGAAGTCAGGATTCTGTGTAGGTCACTAAGGTTCCTCCACATCAAACTGTCTTTATGGAGCCTACATCCCTAAGCCTATCTAGGCTGGCTTGTTAGATATCATATGGCAAAACGTTTTACACACCTGACCTCACATCTTTATAGGCTTACGGATGTTGGATGAGAAGAAGACTTGCCTCATAATCGGTGCTCTAGTTAATTGCAAACATGTCCAGAAGGGTTGACATCCGGGTTCTGTGTTGGCCACTAAGGTTCTTCCACATCAAACTCATCAAGTTATCTTTATAGAGCGTACAACACTAAGCCTATATGGTGTGAGGCTGCTTTCTTAGATATTGAATGGTAAAAAGACTGCGCACACCTGGCCTTACACCTTTACAGGTTTACTGATGTAGAATAAAAAAGACAAATTGGTGCTCTGATTAATTGCAAAGATGTTCAGTAGCGTTGACATCAAGGTTCTGTGTAGGCCAGTAAGGGTCTTCCACATCAAACTCATCAAACTGTCTTTATGGAGCCTACATTATTATTATATGGCAAAAAGTTTGCACACACCTGACCTTGCACCTTGATAGGCTTACTGATGTTGGATGGAAGGATTTGACTCATAAATTATATTCTAGTTAATTGTGAAGGTGTTCAGTAGGGTTGAAGTCAGGATTCTGTGTAGGTCACTAAGGTTCCTCCACATCAAACTGTCTTTATGGAGCAAAGTCAGGATTCTGTGTAGGTCACTAAGGTTCCTCCACATCAAACTGTCTTTATGGAGCCTACATCACTCAGCCTATCTAGGCTGGCTTGTTAGATATCATATGGCAAAACGTTTTACACACCTGACCTCACACCTTTATAGGCTTACGGATGTTGGATGAGAAGAAGACTTGCTTCATAATCGGTGCTCTAGTTAATTGCAAACATGTTCAGAAGGGTTGATGTCTGGGTTCTGTGTTGGCCACTAAGGTTCTTCCACATCAAACTCATCAAGCTGTCTTTATAAAGAGTACAACACTAAGCCTACATGTATCTAGGTGTGAGGATGGCTTCTTAGATATTGCATGGCAAAAAGATTCTGCACAAATTACCTTACACCTTTACAGGTTTACAGATGTAGAATAAAAAGACTTGACTCGTAATCGGTGCTCTGGTTAATTGCAAAGATGTTCAGTAGTGTTGACGTCAATGTTCTGTGTAGGTCAGTAAGGTCTGTCTTTATGGAGCCTACATCATTAAGCCTATCTACAGTAGGTGTAAGGCTGGCTTATTAGATATCATATGGCAAAACGTTAAACACACCTGACCTTACACCTTGATAGGCTTACGGATGTTGGATGAGAAGACTTGACTCATGATCATTATTGTAGTTAATTGCAATTATGTTCAGTAGTGTTAAGGTCAGGGTTCTGTATAGGCCAATAAGATTCCTCCATATCAAACTCATCACACTGTCTTTATAGAGCCTACATCATCTAGGTGTAAGGCTGGCTTTTTAAGTATTGCATGGAAAAAAGATTACACACACCTGACCTTACACCTTTATAGACTTACTGGTGTTGGATGATAAGACCTGACTCATACTCAGTGTTCTAGTTATTTGCACATATGTTCAGTAGGGTTGAGGTCTGGGTTCCATGTAGGTCACTAAAGTTCCTCTATATCAGACTCATCATATTGTCTTTATGGAGCCTACATCACTAAGCCTATTTAGATGCAAGGCTGACTTCTTTGATATGATATGGCAAAAAGTTTTACACACCTAACCTTGTACCTTCATAGGCTAACAGATGTTGGATGAGAAGACTTGACTCATAATCGGTATTGTAGTTAATTGCAAAGATGTTCAGTAAGAAGTCAGGGTTCTGTGTAGGCCACTAAGGCTCCTCCACATTAAACTCACCAAACTGTCTGTATGGAGCTTACATCACTAAGCCTATCTAGGTGTCAAGCCTCGAACACACGATGAGAATATTGGATGAATGATTGTCCTTTTTTTTTTTGCATGCTAGTCTCCATATCAAAAACAAGAGGTTACTCAACTAATGAAAATTCTCGTAATACAGAATAGAATTTTGGAAGTGATATAATGTATTGTATTGTATTTTTATTGGATTTTCGGACAAAAACTGTACTGATTAACCTCTTCACGCCGGCTGCACACAAATGTGCGGCCTCCTGGCGTCTGGGCCTAGACGCCGAGCGGCGGCACATTTGCATTCAAATATAAAAAAACATATGTGCTGAGAGCGCGCGCCCTGCACGCTCCCAGCACACATGTCCGGTACTCACGGAAAGGTCCTGGTCTTCTCTTTCGATCAGGACCTTTCTCGATCATGTGACCTCCGTGACGGCGCATCACGGAGGTCACATGATCCACAAACCCCGCCCATCCCATCTCCCGGCTTCTGAAACTCTTAAAGGGCCAGGAGGCGCCGGCGTGAAGGGGTTAAACAAAAACTGCAATCTGATATCATATGAGAAAAATGTGTTTGTCCCTTTGGATAATTTCAGATGCACTGTTATGATCGGTTCTTGAAAGCTGTGTACTAACGATCAGATTATCGCACAATAACTTCAAAAGCTGTATTTTTTTTCAATTTTCTGATCATATGTGAGGTTTTAGGCAGGTTTCTTAGACATTATTTGGCAAAAAGTTTGCACAAACCTGACCTTACAGCTTTTTAGGCTTAGTGATGGAAGAGAAGACTTGACCTGCCATTGGTGTTCTTGTTAATTGCAAAGATGTTCAGTGGGGTTTGATGTCAGGGTACTGTGTAGGTCATTGAAGTTCCTCCAAAACTCTACGTTTTCTTTATGAAGCTGACAATGTGGACGGGGACCCAGTCGTAACAAATATTGTTACCATGAGCTTGGAAGTGCACAGTTGTCTAAAATGTTTGTAAGATGAGGCAATTGAAATCTTGAAATCATCATTCCAGTGACTCTCAATTGAACTAGAATCTACTCTTTGAACCTTTGATGGATCTCCAAACATTAGTAAGAAAGCTTTCACTCAAGAAATACCATGCTAGTAAAAACATTCTCCTGGATGCAAGCTACACTGTATTTACCGAATGTCCACTCCTACAACCGAACTTATGCAGGCCATACACGGGTCGAATTCCGAAGACTTTGTCCAAAAATCAAAAACGTTCTTCGGTCGGTAATCCAATGCTGCCATCAATGATTTTGAAAATCAGCCGACCAAGTCCTAAAGTTCACCCCATATAACAGATGAAACTTCTGTTCCTTCCAGGTCATGGCTCATGCGCATATTCTTTTCAGAAAAACGATCATATGATTTGACCATCATTGAGTTGCAAATCGGTCGTTTTTCACGAATTTTCCAACATGCCCGATCACCGAAAAGGGGAGGTACCACGAAAATCGGCTGGTGCCATTGACCCACTAACAGAGTGAAAATCGTTCATTAGTCGACATTAGTCAAAGTATAAATACAGGTGAATCTCGAAAAATTAGAATATGGTGCAAAAGTTCATTTATTTCAGTAATGCAACTTAAAAGGTGAAACTAATATATGAGATAGACTCATTACATGCAAAGCAAGATAGTTCAAGCCGTGATTTGTCATAATTGTGATGATTATGGCTTACAGCTCATGAAATTGCATTGCTTTTCCTTTCTTCTACTTTCATCTGGTGATCTGGCCAGCAAGTCTGTTGTTTTTCAAAAGAACAAGTTCTCTTCCAGATGATCAGTTTACAGGGACGAGACAAACCATTTATCACTGTCAGGGGTGCTCACAGTGATCTGCTTTTATGTATTGTATGTAAAACGTTTATCTCGAAAGGGGAAAAAACAGTTTGCTGTAACTGTGTATAAAGTGTGAGCTGAAATTTGGCTTCAATTTGTTAGTGTATTTAAAGCGGAGCTCCACCCAAAAGGGGAAGTTCCGCTTTAAGGACTGCTCCCCCGCTCCCCATTAAGAATTGACACCTTTGGGGAGCGGGTACCCGAATTTGACAGGTACCCGCTTCCACTTCTGGTCTGATCGCCTATGCCAGGGGTAGGCAACCTGCAGCTCTCTAGCTGTTGTGGAACTACATTTCCCATGAGGCATTGCAACATTACAAAACTGACGGTTACAGCTATGACTTGCAGAGGCATGATGGAACTACCCCTGGCCTAGGCAATCGGAAGTGGAAGGTGTCCTCCCTCCCTGTAGTCTTTTGGGACATGTGACAGGTCCCAGAAGACTACAGGACCATTCATGAAGCACAGAGCTACTTGCACATGCGCAGTGGGATCCCGGCTGTGAAGCCGCAAGCTGTCACATCCGGGTGCCCACACTGAAGAATACAGGACAACCGGTGAAACGGGCTGCGGGGGACACACCACGGAACCGAGGGACAGGTATGCGGTTGTTTTTTTAAAAATCTGCAGCTACAGTTTTTGTAGCTGCTGACTTTTATTTTTTAACAGGGCGAGTGGAACTCCGCTTTAAATCTGCTAGTACGTTTAACACTCCCTTCCCCCCAGAGTGTCAATGTTGCTGTCTTCTGTGCCGCCTGTGCTCCTTCAGCCAGAGTGGGGGCGCTCTAATACAGGAGGTGTGTTACTGGCCAGATGACCAGGTGAAAACAGAGAAGAAAAGCCTAAAAAAGAAAATGAATGCAGCCACCACATCTAATGATAAAAAAGCTGCAACGGATTACATTTTTTATTTTGGGTTTGATACATCTTTCAAGAAAATATGGATTTTGTTCTCATTCGTATCTCCCATTATTATAAACATACATACTAGATTCCATTTTTAAATGAAACATTAAAAAAATGAATTTATTATCACCATAGCAACAAAACCATACGCTCTTCACCAATCTCCCATTCTTCCACTATTTCCTCTATTCACATGCAGTGTATTAATAAACACCATTGAACATTATGCTTCACTTAAGAATATTCAATTAGGTTCTCCCATTCAACACATACACACTGCATTCTCTTGTATCGTGATTATATCCATTAAACCTTCATCCATTGCAGTATCCATTCGCACTCCTCACCCTTTTTCGCCCTCTTCACTATTTTTCCTATTGACTGTTGCATTTAAACTACATTCCATTGAAAGATAATCTAATTAGGACCGTTCACTCATCACATACACCCTGCATCCACTACTTATGTCAACACACCCAATAAAACTGAACTCTGGGAACAAAAACGTTCCTTTAAATATATTCCTCAATAGCCACACAGGATATAAATCCACTTTGTGTGCACCAAATGTCTTTGCAAACCCAGATATTACTTTATAAAAGTAGCAGTGACATCATCGCTGTGCTGTACATAGACTGTGTAGAGAGCAGAGCTGTGGGAGTGGCCCAGCAGGCTCCACCCACAATAGGCTGCCTGCAGAAATGTAGAGGTGGGGGGAGGAGACAAGACCAGTCACCCTGCACAAGGAGAGAGAGCAGCAGTGACCGGTCTGTATTACATGGTTTGTGCTGAGGAACTGTGCTGGGCTGAATGGGTGGGTGGGTGATTGTGTGGGCAAAGAGGAAGAAGTCCCCTCCAGTAGATTGTGCGCCATGGTGGATGGTAGTGGTAGACCCTCTTGAGGACTTGGGCTACTACTCTTTTGATACGGTCTTATGGTCATTTCAATGAGAAGTCTTGGGTAGGATAGAAGGAGTGCCCCGTGTCCACAAAACTGCAACTTTTAAAGTATGGTTCATGAGATGTTTTTTAAAAGTATAATCATGTACATCAAGCCAACGCATTTCAGGGGAATGAACTTCTCCTTCTTCAGGGCTATTGCTGCATGCTGTTAGAGGGGAATGGTATATTGATTAGGAGGCTTCAGAAACAAAGTATGGCAGAGTGATGGCCACGGATGCAGAGGCAGCAAAAAGGAAAAAAAAAATCCCACAATCCTAGTATTCTTCCCACTGACAACCAATATAAAGAGCATTCTTCCAACCGACCAACAATGTAAGGATCATTCTTCCCACTGACCACCAGTGTAAGGAACATTCTCCCCACTGACCACCAATGTAACGAGCATTCTCCCCACTGACCACCAATGTAAAGGTCATTCTTCTTACTGACCTCCAATGTAAAGGGCATTCTTCTTACTGACCTCCAATGTAAAGGGCATTCTTCTTACTGACCTCCAAAGTAAAGGGTGTTCTTCCCACTGACCACCAATATAAGGAGCATTCTTCCCACTGACCACCAATGTAACGAGCATTCTCCCCACTGACCACCAATGTAAAGGGCATTCTTCTTACTGACCTCCAAAGTAAAGGGTGTTCTTCCCCCTGCCAACCAATGTAAGGAGCATTCTTCCCACTGACCACCAATATAAGGAGCATTCTTCCCACTGACCACCAATATAAGGAGCATTCTTCCCACTGACCACCAATATAAGGAGCATTCTTCTCACTGACCACCAATGTAAGGAACATTTTTGCCACTGACCACCAATATAAGGAGCATTCTTCCTACTGACCACCAATGTAGGGAGCATTCTTGCCACTGACCATAAAATTAAGCGGCGTTCTTCCCAATGTTAACCAATGTAAGGAGCATTCTTCCCACTGACCATCAATGTAAGGAGCATTATTTCCACTGACCACTACTATAGGGAACATTCTTGCCACTGACCATAAAAGTAAGCTGCGTTCTTCCCAATGTCAGCCAATGTAAGGAACATTCTCCCCACTCACCACCAATGTAAAGTGTGTTCTTCCCATTGACCACCAATGTAAGGAACATTCTTCCCACTGATCACCAATGTAAGAAGCATTCTTACCACTGACCACAAAAGTAAAGAGTGTTCTTCCCAATTTCCACCAATGTAAGGAACATTCTTTCTATTGACCACAAATGTAAGGGGTGTTCTTCCCACTGATCACCAATGTAAGGAACATTCTTCCCTCTGATCACCAATGTAAGGAGCATTCTTCCCACTGATCACCAATGTAAGGAGCATTCTCCCCACTGATCACCAATGTAAGGAGCATTCTTCTCACTGATCACCAATGTAAGGAGCATTCTTCCCACTGATCACCAATGTAAGGAGCATTCTTCCCACTGACCCCCAATGTAAGGAGCATTCTTCTCACTGATCACCAATGTAAGGAGCATTCTTCTCACTGATCACCAATGTAAGGAGCATTCTTTCCACTGACCACAAAAGTAAGGAGTGTTCTTCCCCATGTTCACTAATGTAAGGAACAATCTTCCCACTGATCACCAATGTAAGGAACATTCTTCCCACTGACCCCCAATGTAAGGAGCATTCTTCTCACTGATCACCAATGTAAGGAGCATTCTTCTCACTGATCACCAATGTAAGGAACATTCTTTCTATTGGCCACCAATGTAAGGGGCGTTCTTCCCACTGACCACCGATGTAAGGGGCGTTCTTCCCACTGATCACCAATGTAAGGAGCATTCTTCTCACTGATCACCGATGTAAGGAGCATTCTTTCCACTGACCACAAAAGTAAGGAGTGTTCTTCCCCATGTTCACTAATGTAAGGAACAATCTTCCCACTGACCACCAATGTAAGGAACATTCTTTCTATTGGCCACCAATGTAAGGGGCGTTCTTCCCACTGATCACCAATGTAAGGAGCATTTTTCCCACTGACCACCAATGTAAGGAGTATTCTTCCCACTGACCACCAATGTAAGGAGCATTCTTTCCACTGATCACCAATAGAAAGAACATTCCTCCCACTGACCTCCAATTAATTGGTTTCAGCAGGTGTTCCTCAAGACCTGAAAATAATTTTCAGGGTTCCTCTGGAGCAAAAACATTGAGAAAAGCTGTTTTACATTACACATGAACAATTCACAACCTTTCTCTTTCTTTGAAAACCCGCTACATAATTACAAGCCACAGCTTTGATATCACGTCGTTACATTGTACATTCTTCTATTCACATGGATAAACAAGCGCTCTCTTCTAAGCCCATACTGTTTTCATATAGAATACTCATCTTTTGAGATGTTCAGTCCAGGCCATATTTCATTCTTCTTTATCTATTGAGATCATTTCTATAGATGTCAGAATCTAATCTACCTATTAATTTTCCCATTAAAAATGCTCATTCACAAAAATGCTTCTTCTGTATTTATTTTTATATGGGTTTGAGTTCATGTGGTTTCTTATGAATGCTTTGGTTGGTACATTTTATTGTGAAATTCTCATTGAAATAATCTGAATCGATGCATCATAGTCCATTCATTTGTATAGATGGTATACCAGGGGTCGGAAAACTCTGGCATGATCATTTAAATAGGAAACTTGAATAGAGAGAAACTCAGAGCCTGCCTTTGCTAAACTCCTGATTTAAGTGGTAATAAACCCAACAGCAAATATTTATTATATCGCAGCTTACCCATTCTTAGATGTGATGGTTGCATTCATTTTCCTTTTTTTTAGGCTTTCTTTCCTGGTGATCTTGCCAGTGAGTCTGTTGTTTTTCAGCAGAACAAGCTCTCCTGCAGATGTAACAGTTACAGGGTTGAGACCAGGGGAGGACTGACCATTTGAGCACTTGGGCACTGCCCGAGGGCCCAGGGTCAGTAGGGAGCCCCATGAAATGCCCCTGGTACCTTGGCTTCCAACCATGTGACCACCGTGGCAGCTAATCACATTAGTCTCATGATTGGGAAGCCTGTTATGTAATTTCATAGCATAAAATGCAGTTTTTAATGTGTGAAAACTTGTGCAGGCGGACTGACCCTTTGGAAACTTGGGCACTGCCCGAGGGCCTGGGGTCAGTAAGGGGCCCCATGAGATGCCCCTGGTAATTTTCATAGGCTCTTTTTGGGTATGCTTTGAGTGTGGGCAAGGACACAGGGGCCCCATGATCCCCTATTGCCCGGGGGCCCCATGAGTTGTCAGTCCGCCCCTGGTTGAGACAAACCGGTTACCACTGACAGGAGTGCTTACAATGATCAGCTTTTATTTATTTATGTAAAGCCTCTATCCCAAAAAGAAAAAAAAAACTGTTTGCTGTAACTGCCTTTTAAAGTGTTAGCTGGAGTTTGGTTTTGAATTGTTAGTGTATTTAAATCTGCTAGTCCGTCTAATGGTCTCCTCTCCTCAGACTGAGAATGCTGCTGTCCAAAGGTGCCCCCTGTGCTCCATCATCCAGAGTGGGGGCACCCTGCTACATGAGATGTGTTACTGGCCAGATCACCAGGTTAAAACAGATGGAAAATTCCTAAAAAAGAAAATGAATGCAGCCATTGCATCTAAGGGTTGAGCACTCCCCTGTTCGGTTTGTGGTCGAACATTCGAACCTAATGAAAGTTTGACCGCAAACTTCGAACAGGGATAATTCACTAAGTAGTATCATACTGCATCTGAGTATCCACAGCTACTAAAATACTGCATGAGTTGTATTATGAACAGGGGTGGACTGACAACTCATGGGGCCCCCGGGCAATAGGGTATCATGGGGCCCCTGTGTCCTTGCCCAAACTCAAAAAAGCCTATGAAAAAGGTACCAGGGGCATCTCATGGGGCCCCCTACTGACCCCGGGCCCTCGGGCAGCGCCCGAGTTTCAAATGGTCAGTCCGCCCCTGATTATGAAGTAATGCAGTATTTTAGTAGTGAAAACATTCTTTCATATTTCAGCTGTCAGCGGAGTTCCCCACTGACAGCTGAATATAAAAAAGATTGCCGACAATTTAAAAAAAAAAAACAAAACCTCCCCATCTATACCAAGCCGTTTGGGTTTTGTATGGATTTTGAGTGCAACCCCCATGCCAAAATGTTTAAAAAAATGATGTCGGGTCCCTCCCAAAATGCATACCACATCCTTATCTGAGCATGCAACCCAGCAGGTCACAAAAGTGGGGAAACAAGCGAGCGCCCCCCCCCAAAGCCATACCAGGCCACAGGCTTTCAACATGGGGGTGCTTTGGGTCAGGGGGGCTCCTCCCACTAAAGCACCTTGTCCCCAAGTTGATGAGAACAAGGGCCTCTTCCCTACAACCGTGGCCGGTGGTTCTGGGAGTTTGCGAGAAGGGGGCTTATCGGAATCTGGAAGCCCTCTTTAACAACGGGGACATCATTCACATAAAAAAAAACTGTAGTGCAATGACAGGAGACAGTCTTTGACAATTCTGTTATTAAAACGAAAAATGTAAAACATGTTCCCCAATGTAGATCCAACATCAATTACGATGTCCACCACCGCCTCGAAAAGAAAAAAAAATGCACCGCTCTAGACGCTGGCTCCCGCCGTCTGACGGCTGAGCTGGGATGACAGTTCTTAAATACTGTGATGATGTCACAAGGGGGCGTGGTCACCCTGTTGATATCACTGGGTGGCTCGCCCCCTTGTGACATCATCATGTGCTGTGATTGGCCAAAGTGTTGCATCTGACCTGTGCTGTATGTGTGTTCGCCGAACACACGATCGTACGATTTTCGAGTGGAACATCAAGCCCAACTCTACTATGGATAGGTAAGCCACAATATATTACATGTTTGGTTTTGAGTTTATTACCAATTTAATTGGCTGTTTACTGGAACGGAGAGTTTAACATGCAGTCAAATGTCCTGATCTGTATACTTGTTTTCAATCATTGAAAGTACTGAAGCCAACAGACCCATATTTCAGCCATGTGTGGATGAGAAGCAGTGACTTCCAATGGCAGATTCCATACATCCCCAGTGGAGGATTCCTATAGGCTAGGTTCACATCTATGCAGATCTGGACGAGGGTGCGTTTCCCAACGTGCCAACTGATGAATCTAAAATATAACCTTTATTCAAATATATTAAAAAAGTATGCTCAGCTGTAATTAATAGCATCTGTTGAGGTACTGAACATGTGCGGGGGCCATTTTGATGGTGTCTATTGAGGAACTGAGCATGTGCGGGGGCCATTTTGATGGCTATCTCTATATATAGAGGTGAAACAAACGCTAGGTGCCATTTTACCACCATGTGCAGCTGAGCACAATGCCCAGCCATTATGTGACCCATTTTCATTCTTATACTCTTTACAAAACTGTTTTTTGGAGCAAAACATGTAGAGTCCTTTTGTTTTCTTTGGGAGAACTTTTTGAATGCACGTGGTATTCACTCCTCTCCCCCCCCCCCCCCCTTTTTTTTTGGAGAGGTCTGTACTGCGTTTTACAGTGCATCATTTGCATTCCTCAAGACAGTGAGATATTTTTGGTGGATATGGTGATGTATGGGGCTTGTCCATGAGAGGCTGACATTTCAGCCCATGGATGAGTGTACCCGTATTACATATCTGTAGAAAGCTAGATTATACTATCTAATTAGCATTGTCCATGGGGTAACTCCATTTCCTTCATAGAGATTATATATTCAAGATGATATGATCAAACTACAGGGTCTCTTTTTATGCCGTCACTTCATCTAAAATAGTATGGTATTTGGTCTGGTGTTATTAACCATTTGGATGTAAGGTACATTGCAATGGTATCCAGTCATCTTGTGTGCTGTACATTCCGCTCCCATAGACATTAATTACAGCTGAGCATACATTTTCTATATATTTGAATAAAGGTTATTTTAGATTTGTCAATTGGCTAGATGGTGCGTAGGGAAATGTACCCTTGTTCAGCATAGATTTATTTACCAAAAATTATGATTTACAATTAAGGCTTAGCTCAATGCTTTTTTAATGCTTTTTGCATTTTTTTTTTGTCAGTAGTAAAGTTATGACTTTCATGCCACTTTGATGTGACTTTGGCTGGGTGCAACTTGGATGCAACTTTGACGTTCGTTTTTTTTTTTTTTTTTCCCAACTGGAAAGTATAACAGTTCTGTTCATGTAGGGCAACTCTGATGCGATTAGAGTGCCAGAGTTAAAGTTGCATCCAAGTTGCATTTAAGGAACAGAATTGTTATACTTTCCTATTGGCAAAAAAGTGTCATCAGAGTTGCACCCGTCCAAAGGGGCATCAGAGTTGCACCCGTCCAAAGGGGCATCAGAGTTGCACCCGTCCAAAGGGGCATCAGAGTTGCACCCGTCCAAAGGGGCATCAGAGTTGCACCCGTCCAAAGGGGCATCAGAGTTGCACCCGTCCAAAGGGGCATCAGAGTTGCACCCGTCCAAAGGGGCATCAGAGTTGCACCCGTCCAAAGGGGCATCAAATTCAATACTTCCTAATGGCAAAAAAAGGGGCATCAGAGTTGCTCCCGTCCAAAGGGGCATCAGAGTTGCTCCCGTCCAAAGGGGCATCAGAGTTGCTCCCGTCCAAAGGGGCATCAGAGTTGCTCCCGTCCAAAGGGGCATCAGAGTTGCTCCCGTCCAAAGGGGCATCAGAGTTGCTCCCGTCCAAAGGGGCATCAGAGTTGCTCCCGTCCAAAGGGGCATCAGAGTTGCTCCCGTCCAAAGGGGCATCAGAGTTGCTCCCGTCCAAAGGGGCATCAGAGTTGCTCCCGTCCAAAGGGGCATCAAATTCAATACTTCCTAATGGCAAAAAAAGGGGCATCAAAGTTGCACCCGTCCAAAGGGGCATCAAAGTTGCACCCATCCAAAGGGGCATCAGAGTTGCTCCCGTCCAAAGGGGCATCAAATTCAATACTTCCTATTGGCAAAAAAAGGGGCATCAAAGTTGCACCCGTCCAAAGGGGCATCAAATTCAATACTTCCTATCGGCAAAAAAAAAACTTGCGTTTTTGGTGTGGGTCTATTGAAGTTCATTACCTGCAAAATGCAATCTGCTGCGGGAAAGAGTCTCAGATCCTTTCAAAAAAATGCACCAGCTCTAAACGCACAGCTGTGAACTAGATCCACAGGAAATCATTAAACAGGCTGTACTGTGATTCTGCAAACTGTAAAAACGCACTGAAATCCACATGCATGTGAACCTGGGGTTAAAGGGTTAACTTATCAAAAAAAAAAAAACTGCCTATGCTGCTAAGGGGTGAAAGTAGATTGAAAAAAAACAAAAACGTTGCAGCTTTCACCATTGTTGGATAATGCTCTTGCAATAAGTGTAGGCCATTTATGTATCTCCTGAAGCCTGAATGAAAAACTCCCAGAGATGGCATTATCCCATCCTGCCTCCCAACCTTTTTTTTTTTTTAACAGCGGGGCTTGAATCTCTGCCAGCATTGTGTGTGGTCACAAGTACTGGAAGTGAAGGGAAACCCCCCCCAATGATTTATTGCTGGGCTATGAGACTTTGCACCAAACAATAAAATTGGCATTATTTGCTACACAGAAGCCGCCCAACCATTCAAAAATGAAAAGGAGGCGGATCTATGAACAACCACAACCTACGATGTGCTGAGTGCGTGTTGGCCTATAGCTGCATAAACAATTTTTTGGCTTAGGAGGGGACATCATCTTCCCCATACTGAGGGGTGTATTTACCACAAGGCAAACAAGGCACTTGCCTAGGGTGGCATTTTTCAGGGGGGCAGCATCTCCCCCTAGAAGAAGGGATGAAAGAAGGGACACATGGACCGTGGGAACCAGGTGGGATCCAAGAGAGGCTGTGGGCTGTTTGATGATGTATGTAGAGCCTGGCTCTCGCTCCCAGGGATGTCCAGAGCTGTGAAGATGAGTATCTATCGTGGGGGGGTAGTGGAAGGCTCTCCCAGATGGGGTGCAGGGGTTTGTTGGTCAATGTCAGGCTCTCTCCGTGGGAGGTGGGTGATTTATGTGTTGCCTAGGGCAGCACAAAACCTAAATACACCACTGCCCATACTACCCACAATCTGTAGACCAGCTTCCCTCTGTATGGCGCCCATAGTAATTGTATATTAATCTACCTCTTCCCTGCCAACACTATGTGCAGCTGCTGCCTATTAGACTGAGCTGTAACTGACAGCTCTGGTCCCCACTGACAATCAATGAATCAGAAGGGTTCTTGATCATGTGATCAGCTATGAAATCATAATTACATGCAGGCTGGAAGCTTCATTCACAAAATACCTGGTTCACACTGCGCGGGTCGGTTGAGGATGCAAGAATCGCATCTGTACCCACAATCGCCCATGCAGCTGAATCGCGCTGCTGTTATGACATGCGCATGGCTGCCATTCATTCTAAATAGCACCCCCAAGCATCTCAGCCGTCAACATGATCGAGGGTGTGGGAACTGCAGGGAAACTCCAGGATAAAAAAGGCCATGCGGTTTCCCTACGGATACATTTTTAGAAAAGATGCATGCACCTTTTTTCTTACGTGAAAAATGGATTTGGCTGCCATACCCATGCAAAGACGAGCCGTATGGTCAGCACTAGTGTGAACCAAACATCAGCCTTTAGACTTGGTTCCCATGTGCGGCCCTGCTTTGCGCAGGCACGAGAGCCCATTCATTTGAATGGACTCCCGTGCCCCGTGACACGCAAGGAAGAAGTCCCTACACTTCTTCTGAAAACCCAGCCCGCAAGGCTGTACAGTTGCGTTTTCCAGTGTGGACAGCGTGCCATTAGAACTAATGGCACCCGCCCATGGGTCTGCATTTCTCAGTGCGGGTGGTGCACGGATTTTTGTGCGGATCCACAGGGGCACCACCCGCACATATGTGAACCAAGCCTTAAGCTGTCTATAGATGGAGGGGTGCTTCTGTTTTACACTGTAAATATTAGATACAACTGCAGTATTAAAAAAAATATTATACAGGATTTGTATAGCGCCAACAGTTTATGCAGCGCTTTACAATTTCAGAGAAGACGGCACAATTACAATACAATTACCGGAGGGATCAGAGGGCCCTGTTCATTAGAGCTTACAATCTAAGAGGGAGGGCAAAGAGATACAAAAGGTAACAACTGTGGGGAATGGGCTGATCGATAAAAAACTGTATAGTTGTTAGGTGGGGGGGGGGGGGGGCAGGATAGGCCTCTCTGAAGAGATGAGTTTTCAGGGATTGTCTAAAAGTAGACAGAGTAGGAGATAGTGGGATACATATGCTGTATATACAGTGCTCATCATAAATGAGTACACCCCAACAAATTTTTCAGAAATCCTTTACTTTCCTTTCAGAAGCAGGGGAGGACTGACCATTTGGAAACTCGGGCACTGCCCGAGGGCCTGGGGTCAGTAGGGGGCCCCATGAGATGCCCCTGGTACCTTTTTCATAGGCTTTTTTGAGTTTGGGCAAGGACACAGGGCCCCCATGATCCCCTATTGCCCGGGGGCCCATGAGTTGTCAGTCTGAACCTGTTCAGAAGCAACATTTTCTATAGGACACTATACTACAAAGTACTCCCACAAATGCGGGCCACTCATTCAGATTTATTCCTTTGCACACTCAAAATAGTATTTTTCCTAACACTCAACATTCATTCAAGACCATAATGCAAAAATGAACACACCCCAATGAAAGTCTTATGCAGGCCATAGATGGGTCGAAAATCGGCCGATATTTCGGCCGAAGATAAAATCAACCGATTTTCGGATCGTTAGTGGGCGATTTGGTCGGCCGTTTTTCGGTATTTTGGCCGTTTTTGTTTTTCGGTAAAGTTGGAAAAAAATCGGCCGATTTTGCCGATCGGCCGTTTTTCGCGGCAATTAGTGGGCAAATCGGCCGATTTTTTACCGATAAAAAATCTGCGCATGAGCAGTGACCTGCAAGAGGAAGACAAAAAGAAGAAAAAGAAGAAGAGGACGAGGATGAAGAAGAGGATGAAGATGAAGAAGAGGATGAGGAGGAAGAAGAGGATGAGGAGGAAGAAGAGGATGAGGAGGATGAGGAGGATGAGGAGGATGAGGAGGATGAGGAGGATGAGGAGGATGAGGAGGATGAGGAGGATGAGGAGGATGAGGAGGATGAGGAGGAAGAAGAGGATGAGGAGGAAGAAGAGGATGAGGAGGAAGAAGAGGATGAGGAGGATGAGGAGGAAGAGGAGGAAGAGGAGGAAGAGGAGGAAGAGGAGGATGAGGAGGATGAGGAGGATGAGGAGGATGAGGAGGATGAGGAGGATGAGGAGGATGAGGAGGATGAGGAGGAAGAGGAGGAAGAGGAGGAAGAGGAGGAAGAGGAGGAGGAAGAAGAGGAAGAAGAAGAGGAGGAGAATGATGAAGAAGAAGAAGAAGAAGAGGATGAGGATGAAGAAGAAGAAGAAGAAGAAGAGGATGAGGATGAAGAAGAAGAAGAGGATGAGGATGAAGAAGAAGAAGAAGAAGAGGATGAGGATGAAGAAGAAGAAGAAGAGGATGAGGATGAAGAAGAAGAAGAAGAGGATGAGGATGAAGAAGAAGAAGAAGAGGATGAGGATGAAGAAGAAGAGGAAGAGGATGAGGATGAAGAAGAAGAGGAAGAAGAAGTAGGATGAAAATAAGAAGAATTCCAGTCCAGCAAAAAGTGTCTCTGCAGAGAGCTCCGCTATTTCTGACAGTTCTCTGACAGTTCCTTGACATTTACAGCGGTTGAAACATTGTATCTATTTGTTTCCGAATAAAAACATCTGTATCCTAAATGGAAACAAATAGATACATTGTTGCAACTTCTATAAATGTCAAGGAACTGTCAGAGAACTGTCAAAGAAATAGCAGAGCTCTCTGCAGGGACACTTTTTGCCGGCTCTAGACGGGTAGAAAATCGGCCGATTTTTTTTTTTTACCATTGATGGTAACATCGGCCACTTGAACAACCGATTTTTCGTTTTTTAAAAGAAAAATCTGCAGTTTTTCTCCCCATCTATGGCCTGCATTAGGAGCAAATCTAAATTTTACACAACAAAATCCTAATTAACAAGAATTCAGCTACAGGCGAGTCTAATTATTCATTAGACAGGTGATTATAAAAGGGTGTTACTAAACAAAGAAAACCCCTCCCATTTCATGCTGTCAGCAATGGCACCAGAGAAATGTGACAAGGCCTGAGAAGGAAAATAATTTCTTTACACAAGAAAGGTGAAGGCTACAAGAAGATCAGCAAAGCTTTACCTGTCAGAATACAGTAGCAAAAACGATACAAAAATGAAACAAAGAGACGTCCAGGCCATCCACAGAAGTTAAGACCTCGACAGGACCGTCTTCTGATGAGAAGGGTTGAAGACAATCGCCATGTAAGTTCACTGCAGTTAGCTAAAGAAGTAGAAAGCCAAACTGGGGTGATTGTTTCCCATGACATGTTCCTCCATACCCTGGGTATTCTTGCTGGCTAAGGAGAAGCAGGATGGTGTAAGAATGTGCAGGCAAAGCGAGCACAGGGAGGTCAGGGTATACCCTTTCCTGCATGGGCAAGGTGACAGTGTCTCTTCAAGGGCTGGTTCACACTATAGAAACACAGTCCAGATGCATTTTGGATGCGTTTTTGCATGTGTATTTTTTACGTGTTTTTGGTGCATTCCGGTGCTTTTTTTTTATGCCTTCCAGTTCATTTTTTCCTCCCTCTTTCTTCAATTTAAATAGGGACGTGCATTTTTTGTGCATTCCAGTGCGTTTTTAACGCATTTTACTGCGTTCCAGTGCAGTTCTGTGCAGAAAAATGCAGCCTGTCCTATTTTTTTTTTTCTGTTGACTATGACATTGGCAACTGTGCATTCCAGTGTGTTCTGTTGCGTTTTTTTAGGTACTATGACATTGGCAACCATATCACCTACTTTCTGTGCATTTTGGATGCAGAAAAAAAGCAACTGAAATGCAGGTAGTGTGAACTGGCCCTAAGGGCCGGGTCGCACTATAGAAACGCAATCCAGATGCATTCTTGATGCATTTTTACATGCACGTTTTTTGGTGTTTTTGGACGTTTTTGGTGTTTTTGGACATGTTCCAGTGCATTCTTTTATTCATTACAGTTAATTTTTTCTTCCCTCTTTTCCTTCAATTTAAATAGGTACATGTGCATTCCAGAGTGTTCCAGAGCATTCCAGTACAGTTCTGTGCAGAACAAATGCTGCCTGTTCTACTTTTTTTTTTTTTTTCTGTTGACTATGACATTGGCAATTGACATTCCAGTGTGTTTTGTTGCGTTTTTTTAGGTACTATGACATTGGCAACCATATCATCTACTTTCTGTGCATTTTGGATGCAGAAAAAAAGCAACTAAAACGCAGGTAGTGTGAACGGGCCCTAAGGGCCGGGTCGCACTATAGAAATGCAATCCAGATGCATTTTTGCATGCACGTTTTTGGTGTTTTTGGACATGTTCCAGTGCATTCTTTTATGCATTCCAGTTAATTTTTTTTCTTCCCTCTTTTCCTTCAATTTAAATAGGTACATGTGCATGCGAGTGTGTTTGGTGAATTCTGGTGCATTTTTGAGGTATTTTACCGCATTCCAGTACAGTTCTGTGCAGAAAAAACATGCAGCTTGTACTATTTTTTTTCTACAACCGGAACACACTGGAACTGCAAGCACTGATGTGAACTATGACATTGACAACCATATAACCTACTTTCTGTGCGTTTTTTGGATGCAGAAAAAAGCAACTGAAACGCATGGAGTGTGAACTCGCCCTAAATCCAGAACTAAAAAACCAAAAAACACATTTTCAGGTAATTATTGTGCGCTCAGAAAGTTTTCATGTATCACTCCACAACTTTCCAATCAATCTCTCACAATTTCATATATTCAGCTGTCAAATTATTATAATTAAAAGTACAGAATTTCATCAAAGTCACTTCACTGGGGACAAGTTCTGCAATAACAGGAAAAATCAATAGCAAAATACGATCAGCCATTACTTCACTTTCAACATTTCATTGCACTGTGAAGAAACAAAAACAGCCAATCAACATACTTATTTGTAATTCCGGGTGCTTTTCCCAGAGGCGCTCCAATAATCCAGTACACATGTTCTGATTAATGTGATGGCCAATTTATACATAATTGTCACCATGTGGTTTATGTAAAAAAAAAAATGGTTTAATAATGTTAACTCATAAATATGGAATGATTTAGAAGATCGTCGGAAAAGAGACATTTAAAGTAGAACCAAAACCTTCTTTTATTTAAAGAAACCGGATCTGTGTCTCAATTCTCTGTTAGTCTGGATTCACACTGATGAGGTGAAGAATTTGCAGTTTCTGTGCGAATTCCGCACCACATCTGAATCGCATCCCGTTCATGCGAACAGCTGCGGGTGTGTATGTTACGTTAACACCCTGAAATCGGTCCGCAAAACGCGGTGTGAGGTGCAGAATCGGATCACCTAGGTGTGAATACCCATGCGATCCGATTCTAGTGCGGACCCAAAAAAGGGTCCTGCACAGGGGTGGACTGACAACTCTTGGGGCCCCCGGGTAATAGGGGATCATGGGGCCCCTGTGTCCTTGCCCAAACTCAAAAAAGCCTATGAAAAAGGTACCAGGGGCATTTCATGGGGCCCCCTACTGACCCCGGGCCCTCAATAGGGGATCATGGGGCCCCTGTGTCCTTACCCAAACTCAAAAAAAGCCTATGAAAAAGGTACCAGGGGCATCTCATGGGGCCCCCTACTGACCCCGGGCCCTCAATAGGGGATAATGGGGCCCCTGTGTCCTTGCCCAAACTCAAAAAAGGTACCAGGGGCATCTCATGGGTCCCCCTACTGACCCCGGGCCCTCAATAGGGGATCATGGGGCCCCTGTGTCCTTGCCCAAACTCAAAAAAGCCTATGAAAAAGGTACCAGGGGCATCTCATGGGGCCGCCTACTGACCCCGGGCCCTCCAATAGGGGATCATGGGGCCCCTGTGTCCTTGCCCAAACTCAAAAAAGCCTATGAAAAAGGTACCAGGGGCATCTCATGGGGCCCCCTACTGACCCCAGGCCCTCGAGCAGTGCCCGAGTTTCCAAATGGTCAGTCCGCCCCTGGTCCTGCACCTTTTTGATGCAGTGCAATTAGAGCCATACAAAATGTATTTCTCCAATCGCACCGCACACAAATCGCATGTGATCCGCACAGGAATGCGGTGCGGTTCCTGTGCGAATCACATGCGATATACCTCACCGTGTATGTATGAACCCGTGCATAGCGTTGAGGAATTTAATAGTCTCTAATAAAAATAATGTGCTTGGAGGAAATATCACAGGTATGTCACCCCATATCATAAATTTAAGATCCAGAGATTCACTCTTCATTTATTTATTTTTTGTTGTGATATTTAGGTGTATAGTCCAAACGCAAATAAGTAGACGTGCAGTTTTTGTTTCATTCCTAATCGAAATTCAGCCGAAATTTCCATTATTCGGAGATTCGGATGTATTCAAATTTCTGAACTACAACAATAATCCTAGATTGTAAGCTCGAAAGAGCAGGGCCCTCGAACCCCTCGTGTATTGCATTATTACTGTCTTGTCTCATGTACTGTCCCCCTCGGTATTGTACAGTGCTGAGCAAACCCTTTGGTGCAGGGGCGGACTGACCATTTGGAAAGTCGGGCACTGCCCGAGGGCCCGGGGTTCATAGGGGGCCCCATGAGATGCCCCTGGTACCTTTTTCATAGGCTTTTTTGAGTTTGGGCAAGGACACAGGGGCCCCATGATTCCCTATTGCCCAGGGGCCCCATGAGTTGTCAGTCCGCCCCTGCTTTGGTGCTATATAAATACTGTATAATAATAACATCCGCTATCTGTTAACCACACCCTCCTGAGGATTTACCCCCCTTAATGACCAGGCCTCTTTTTGCTCCTCGGCGCTGCACTAATTCAAATGATAATTGCGCGGTCATGCAATGCTGCACCCAAACAAAATTTACGTCCTTTTTTTTTACACAAATAGAGCTTTCTTTCGGTGGTATTTGATCACCTGTGCACTTTTTATTTTTCACGCTATAAACAAAAAAAGACCAAAAATTTTGAAGAAAAACGATATTTTTTTACTTTCAGCTATAAAAAATATATAGTAAACTCAAAGTTGGTTATAAATTTTGGCCAAAATGTATTCTGCTCCATGTTTTTGGTAAAAAAATCCCAATAAGTGTATATTGATTGCTTTTTGTGAAAGTTATAATGTCTACAAACTATAGTATAGATACTGCAATTTTTTTGCTATACAGCGCTGCGCTAGTTTAACGGACAATTGCGCGGTCATGCAATACGGTACATAAATGAAATTTACATCCTTTTTTTTTCCACAAATTGAGTTTTCTTTCGGTGGTATTTGATCACCTGTGCGTTTTTTATTTTTTATTTTTTGCGCTATAAAAAAAAGGCTGACAATTTTGAGAAACAATATTTTGGACTTTTTGCTATAAAACATGTCCAGTAAAAAAATGCAAAAATCAAATTTAGTCATAAATTTCTGCCAAAATGTATTCTGCGACATGTCTTTGCTAAAAAAAAAAAAAAAAAAAATGTGTAAATTGGTTTACATGAAAGTTATAGCGTCTACAAATGGTGGGAAAGATACTGGGATTTTTTTTTTATTATACTAATAATGGCGGTGATCAGCGATTTATGGTAGGACTGCGGTGGACTTTTTGACACTGGGGGGGAACTGACTTGGGGTCACTGACATCCCCAGTGACACCAATACAGTGATCAGTGCACAAAAAAAAAACAGCACTGACACTGTACTAATGGCACTGGGGAGGAAGAGGTCTGACCATTTGGAAACTCGGGTACTGCCCGAGGGCCCGGGGTCAGTAGGGGGCCCCATGAGATGCTCCTGGTACCTTTTTCATAGGCTTTTTTGAGTTTGGGCAAGGACACAGGGGACCCATGATCCCCTATTGCCCGGGGCCCCATGAGTTGTCAGTCCGCCCCTGGGCCTAATAAGCAGAATATATTCTTGGACAGATTTTTTTTTTCCATTCATGCAGGGCGCACATAAAACAAGTCAAAGAATTCAGGTAGGGTTGACTGCGCATGTCCCACAACGGCACATACTGAAATGTCTGTATGCCAACGATGGACAAACAGGGGCGGACTGACCATTTGGAAACTCGGGCACTGCCCGAGGGCCTGGGGTCAGTAGGGGGCCCCATGAGATGCCCCGGTACCTTTTTCATAGGCTATTTTGAGTTTGGGCAAGGACACAGGGACCCCATGATCCCCTATTGCCCGAGGGCCCCATGACTTGTCAGTCCACCCCTGGATGAGAGACATGAGACCGAACAATGCAGAAGAGCTGAAGGCCGCTATTGAAGCATCCTGGTCTTCCATAACACCTCAGCAGTGCAACAGGCTGATAGCTTCCATGCCACGCAGCATTGAGGCAGTAATTGCTGCAAAAGGTGCCCAAACCAAGTACTGAAGCGGGGATGGGAATTTGGCCAAAGTTACAAAAGATCATAATTTTAATTTCCATTACGCTTAAGAAAAACATGAGGACAATGCGATGAAAGATAACAGTGGAAGGCACGATAAAGAGGCCAGGAAAGGTCATCCCTCATCTCCCACCAACACCTCCTGTCAAAAAAAAAAAAAAAAAAGCCGTCAATCAGGGCTCTTTATATACTTCTATAAAGAATACAATACGGGTTCCTATAAAGCGCTGAATAATCTCCAGCCGGCCCTGGACACTGAACGTAATGTCTCCCGCTGGGTTAGTGTACGCCTCGAGCTCCGAACATCCTCCAGCAGAGCCGCTTTGCCTTTCAGTCAAACGGAATAGCTTTGACTTGACCATAAAACTTTACTCGTCTTCTTAAAAAGAAGCCCAATGATTCCGCTTGCGTCTAATCGCATCTGTCACCACCGGGAAAGAGATTATGAGATCCGCAAAAGTCAAGGTTTGCCTTTACGGAGACTCCAGAACTGCTAGTCAATGAGCAAATGGTGGTAATTTCCTTAGCGGCAAGCTAATCACCGATGAAAAGCTTTGCGGGGGACATCAGAAGGTTTACTTTGGAACCCAGTGGTGTCTCCCATAAATGAGATTCCCTTGCCCCCAACCTCCAATCGTGATTGGATTAGAAGGAATTCTGCTTTGAAGGCAGCTTGCTGTTTGTATGTCAGCCTCTTTTGTCTCCATTAGTTACCATGAAATATGATGGGACTTCTCCAAATGAATGTCGGTGGTTAACTCAGCAGATCCTGCATACCGAAGAAGGCATAAATACAGCTAGATTGATGGGGCTTTTTTCGCTTGCGGTGTGAGTGGAATAAAGTTGTGTTGGAGAACTTTATTTAAACGATAAAGAAGAACATTACACAGAGTCAAGGGAGCTGTAAAAAAGAACCTGTCATGGCCAATAAATGTCTCAGCTGATAATGCTGCTTATGTCAAGGCACCTGGTAGTAGCTGAATAAAAGAGGCGCTCCAGCCTGGAATTTGCCCCACCACCCCAACACACATACAACATTTCCCCCATCTTCCTACTACTTAAAGTGGTTGAAAACCTCAAGCATGAAATATGGACAAAGCATACTCTTCTGTAGTGTTTACATACGGCAATTCAGAGCACTAAATGTCATTTCTGTCTGCTGCTTCATTCCTCTATCTGCATGTGTCACTTCAGACAGGTGTTCCTTACACCAAGAGGTAAAAAGGTGATGGGAGCTCCAGCACACAGCCTGTGGTTGAAAACCTCAGTTCTGTTCTTATGTGTGTCCCATTGACTTTAAAGCGGAGCTCCACCCAAAAGAGGAAGTTTCACTTTAGCCAGATGGCGGCCAGGCGAGCAGCTCGTCCCTCTGGGTGGACGCCATATGGCGTCCTTTCAGGCATGGGCAGTACGCCTGCCTACAGGGCCGCTCTGCGGCGCGATCTGTCACCGGCCATGTACCTCTGACACGATCAATGACAGATCTGTATACCAGCCCCGTTTCCAGTACCATGTGACCTGCTGTGACCAATCACAGCAGGTCATATGACAGTTGTATACAGTGGATGGCTTCCTTTCATGCCATCCATTGTATACAAGTGTGTCTAGCTGTGAATGGTCACGGCGATCACATGCACAAGCAGGGCCAATCCCAGCCCAGCTGTGTCATGTGATTTAGCCGTGGCCAAATCACAGCTAAGCACACAAAAAAAAAATAAAACCCTGAATGAATTGATGTCATTCAGGTAAATGCTTGCTTATAGCAAATTAATTCTTTGCTATAAGCAAATTGTGTAAAAAAAAAAAAAACAAAAAAAAAAACTGATCACTTCCCCAAAGTAGTGCAATGTTACTATGGTAACATTATGCTACTTTGGTCATAGTGCAATATGAAAGAAAATCTTAAAAAAAGAGAACAATGTAATAAAAAATGAAAACTAATAAAAAAAAGGAAAAAAAAAAGAATAATCGATTTTTTTTATTTTTTTCGTACTGTCACCAGTCAGTGTCCCTGATCACCGCCATGCCAGTTATATGATGATGCTGTACTGCACTGGTGACAGTATGTAAAAAAAAAAAAAACATTTTTCATTTTTTTTCATTTTCTGAAAAATTATGATAAAAAAATTACAACTTCAAAAAACTTGCCATGCCTCTTATGAAGTACGTCGGACTGTCTACTTTGCAAAAAGTGGTAATTTGGGGGATATCTGTACTATTCTGACATTATTGGGCCTCAAGAAATTAGATTGGTTGTCAGTACTTAAGGATTGATCCATTTTCAGATCTATACCATAGTTTGTGAACTCTATAACTTTCCTACAAACTAAATATTACATCCTAATTTGGGTTATTTTCACCAAAGACATGTAGCAGAATACATCTCGGCCTAAATTTATGAAGAACAATTATTTATTTGCAAACTTTTATACCAGAAACAAAGAAAAACGTGTTTTCAAAATTTTTGTTCTTTTTTTGTTAATTTAGCAAAAAATAAAAACCCCAGCGGTGATTAAATACCACCAAAAGAAAGCTCTAGTTGTGTGAAGAAAATGATAATTTTAGTTTGGGTACAATGTTGTATGACCGCGCAATTGTCATTCAAAGTGTGAGAGCGCTGAAACCTGAAAAATGGCCTGGGCAGGAAGGGGGTAAAAATGCTCTGTATGGAAGCAATTTAATGACTGCTCCCCATTAAGTATTGGCATCTTTGGGGAGTGGGGGGGGGGTACCTTAAATTAACAGGTACCAGCTCCCACTTCTGCTGCGATTGCCTAGGGGATCGAAAGTGGAAGTTGTCCTCCCCCCTCCCTCCCCATAGTCTTCTGGGTCATGTGACAAGTCCCAGAAGACTACAGGACCATTCAGAAATCATAGCGCTACTTGCATCCAGCTGTGAAGCTGCAAGCTGTCACAGTCGGGTGCCCACATTTATGATGCCGGTTCCGAGAACACAGGACAGCCGGTGAAATGGGCTGTAGGGGGGACAACATGGGTTTGAAAGGCAGGTGAGTGGCAGTTTTTGTAGCTGCTGACTTATATTTTTACATGATTTCACTGGAACTCCACTTTATTGCAAAATCATGTCCCATTGATTTCAGTGCCAACCCCCCCTCCATTAACTTCAATGCAAAATAGTGTCCCATTGAGTTTAAGTCAAAATTGCGTCCCATTGTCTTCAATGCAAAAACGCCCCCTATTGACTTCAATGCAAAAACGCCTTTTTAAGTTTTTTAATTTTATATATATTTCATTTACGTTCTGTCCAATTTGTGCATGTTACTTTTAATAAAAGTTATTTTAAGTTACTGGATTGTATTTTTTAAATTCATATTCATTTAAATTCATGATATTAACGAAAAAGTCGAATATAATACAATCATATATAAAAAATATATATTTTTAAAGAACTGCCCATTTTGTTTTCGGCCAAGTGCAGCCTGAATTTTCATTTTGGTGCATCACTAGTCCTAACCTCTCACCAGTCTATCCAAAGCAATAAAACTCATTGACTTTAACTACACTTTAGCAACTGTTGATATCAGGGCATGGACTGACAACTCATGGGGCCCCTGGGCAATAGGGGATCGTGGGGCCCCTGTGTCCTCACCCACACTCAAACCACACCCAAAAAAGCCTATGAAAAAGGTACCAGGGGCATCTCATGGGGCAACTGTTGAGATCAGGGGTGGACCGACAACTCATGAGGCCCCCGGGCAATAGGGGATCGAGGAGCCCCTGTGTCCTCACCCACACCCAAAAAAGCCTATGAAAAAGGTACCAGGGGCATCTCATGGGGCCCCGTACTGACCCCGGGCCCTCCGGCTGTGCTTGAGTTAACAAATGGTCAGTCCGCCCCTGGCTGAGATATCAGCAACACGGGGGGGGACAGTTGACTAATAGATTGCAATTGTGGCAAGGAGCAGTAAAGCACAACCATTGTCCAGCACAGCAAAGCAGTAAGCAGAGACTTCCTATGTAATGAGGAAATATGGCTGATCCCTGGTAAGTATATAATTAACAATTATATTTAGAAAACTAGGTTTTCATATTGATAAGATTATATACAAGCCGCTTCTTCGGTTCTAATGAATTTCACATTAATCTCATTCCCATGGAATGTGTCCAGGCAGATGTTTATTGTCCAAGAACAGGACAGAGGGTGTGAAAGCTTGTGGAAATATGTCCTAATTACATAAAATTCTGCCTTGCCGAAAGAAATCTGCAACATGTGTTAATCCTTCGAATTACAAGGCTACAGACGTTAGATGTTGTCAGGCAAAAGATAGTTAATCTGGCTGAAAAAAGACAAAAGTCCATCCAGTTCAACCAAAAAAAAAAAAAGTTATAATCCTACACCCACAGTTGATCCAGAGGAAGGCAAAAAAACCCAGCAAAGCATGATCCAATTTGTTCCTGCAGGGGAAAAAAAATCCTTCCTGATCCCCCGAGAGGCAATCGGATATTCCCTGGATCAACTTTACCTATAAATGTTATATCCAGTTATATTCTGTGTATCCAAGAAAGAATCCAGGACTTTTTTAAAGCAATCCACTGAGCTGGCCAGAACCAACTCTTGAGGGATTCTATTCCACATTTTCACAGCTCTTACTATGAAGAAACCTTTCCATGTTTGGAGATTAAATTTCTTTTACTCTAGACGTAAAGAGTGCCCCATTGTCCTCTGTGATGACCTAATGGTTATGAACTAATGATATATTTATACATGTTGGTCATATCCCTCCTTAATCTCCTCTTCTCTAGAGAGAATAAAAATGTTAAAACAGCATTATTTGGGGGGGGGGGTAAACCCGTTTTGGGTTTTTTTTTAATGTGCAACCAGGCCGACCACAAAAGATTTCCCCTTAAAGAGATCCAAGGGGAGAGGGAGGACCAAAAAGAAATACTATAGAACAGAGGTGTCAAACTCAATTTCAGTATTATGTTTGCCTTCAAAGGGCTGGTTGTATCTGTAAGACTAGATGTTCAGAGCGCCCCCCCTAACTTCAGATGTCAAGAGCCCCCCACCATCAAAGGTCAAGAGCCACCCTCCCTTACATCACAGTGCACCCACCTTACTATGTGCTGTTTTGGGGAAGAAGCTGGGAAGTGGAAAGTGTAGGTTCTGGAGGAGGACCAGAGGATGGCTGGAGTGAAATGCAGCAGTCTGTTGAATGCTGAGACCAGGGGAGGTGGAGACAATGGGGTTCTGTGGCTGCACATAGAGGTTCGGGATCTCTAGGGGGAGTTCTGTCATCCTCTCTGTTGCCGACTGCAGAGATGGGGAAGGGAGCAGAGATGAACCTCTCCATGGCTGCACAGAGAAGTGCAGGATCTGGCGGAGAAGTTCTGTCCTGCCCTCTGCTGCCGACTACTGAGACAAGTTGGGAATGGAGATGAGGAGGGATGCTGCAGCTGCAGGAAAGGTGTGAGGGCCACAGGAAATGGCCTGGAAGGCCCGCAGGCCTTGTGTTTGAATCTGCTGGGTGTGTCTTACATCACATTAAAGATGGTGGTGCCCAACTGCAATCTTTGGGCTTTTTGATGTCTACATAGCCCTCTTCTCTTATGGAAGTGTCGAATTATTCTGTGTTGGCCCAGCTCCTTAGCCCCACTTCACTCCCTTATATACTGTTAAATGTAGCAGCTTGGAGAGAAGCGAAGGGGAATACTAATCTGTGTTTGCTGGGGCTGCTTACATCACATTCAAGATGGTGATGCCCAACTGCAGTCTTAGGGCTTTTGGATGTCCACATAGCTCTCTCCTCTTATGGAAGTGTCTAATTACTCTGTGTTGGCCCAGCTCCACTGTCCCTCCCCTTACCTCCCTATAGAACCTTACATGTAGCCACTGGGAGAGAAGTGAAGGGGAATACTGGTCTGAGTTTGCTGAGTTGTCTTACTTCACATTCAAGATGGTGGTGCCCAACTGTAGTGTGTCTTACATCATATTAAAGATGGTGCCCAACTGCAATCTTTGGGCTTTTGGATGTCCACATAGCCCTCTCCTCTTATGGAAGTGTCTAATTACTCTGTGTTGGCCCAGCTCCACTTTCCCTCCCCTCACCTCCGTATATAACCTTACATGTAGCTGCTGGGGAATACTAGTCTAAATTTGCTGGGACTGCTTACATCACATCCAAGATGGTGGTTGCCAATGATAATCTCAGGACCTTTGGATATCTACCCAAGAGAGGCTTTTACAGATGAAAAAATTTAATATAATACATTAAATGCACATATCTTGTGGGAAGTTCTTTTGTGAAATGAATTGCCTGGCAACAGGCAATGGAAGACTTTTGAGTCCAGATCTGAAGAGTTTGACCACCAACGTTGGGCTGTCACTTTGTTGGAGGCTGTTTTTGACTAGCCAGTCTTCGCAAGTCTTTGCTTTCTTCAATGCACTACACTGCATATACCAAGTTCATTTGTTTCTGTATGGATGTTGGATCTTTTGGATGTACAAGCTTTGGCATATCCAAAAAAAAAATAGCAAAAAAAAAAAAAAATGCATTCCATTTTATGGCCTTCCAATGTTTTACACTCATAAAACAATTGAAACCGTTGAAGCTCATTTATGGCTTAACACTGTGCAGATAGGTGATGATCTGACGATGGCCTTTATTATTTTATATTGTACATTGGCGTAATTCAGACTCGCCTCTCCATTGTTGATTCACGACTGTGTCTCAGCTACATTTTAATGCTAAGATAACACTGTCCGCGGTCGGTCATGATGATGACTTGTGAACAGCGACATCTGGGCCTCCTCATAGACGATATCGAAAAAAAATAATTGAACTAAACAAGCTTTTATTGCAGAATGAGTGGATCATGTCATCACCTTGACATTATCCAGAGCTTTTAAAAGGTCTGCGGGGATGTAACTTAATACATAGACCGGCGAGCTATTATTCACAATTATCACCGGGGCACTGAGTTTGCAATATGGCAGGAGTAATGATTTTCGGAAACAAGCCTTTTTTTTATTTTTTATTTCCAGGCCACTTCTATAAATATGATGGAGATAATCCACCAGTGTTTGGGAGGGTTTTACAAAAAAGGAAGTGCATGACTGTTATTTAAATGATTGCCTCCCCCCCTTACAACTGACAATGGTGTAGGGGCTGGAAAGGCAGACTGGGCAAAGATACAACCAATACCCTCAGAAGGGTAAAAGTAAGGGCAAAATGTCTTGGCTCATGAGATCATAAGACCCAGATATGACCACTACATCAATCAACTTACCATTCACAGACCCACCAATAGGATAGTTTACTGGCTAGTCATTGGCGATAGTTTCCAGTTTTTACTTTCTTATATCTAATTTTGGGGTTATCTATTAGAGGAGTGGTCTCCAAACTGTGGACCTTTGTTTGCCGTTAGCTAGCCGTTGGGGCCCTATTCTTCCCATGGATACACGGCACTATTACTCCCACTGAAACAACTGAGGGGGCACTATTCCTTCCACTGACTCCAACAATGGGGTACTAGTCCCCTTGCTGACACCAGTGATAGGGGCACTATTCCTTCCACTTACACCAACAATGGGGCACTATTCCTCCCACTGACTCCAACAATGGGTACTATTCCTCCCACTCACTCCAACAATGGGTACTATTCCTCCTACTGACTCCAACAATGGGTACTATTCCTCCCACTGACTCCAACAATGGGTACTATTCCTCCCACTGACTCCAACAATGGGTACTATTCCTCCCACTGACTCCAACAATGGGTACTATTCCTCCCACTGACTCCAACAATGGGTACTATTCCTCCCACTGACTCCAACAATGGGTACTATTCCTCCCACTGACTCCAACAATGGGTACTATTCCTCCCACTGACTCCAACAATGGGTACTATTCCTCCCACTCACTCCAACAATGGGTACTATTCCTCCCACTCACTCCAACAATGGGTACTATTCCTCCCACTGACTCCAACAATGGGTACTATTCCTCCCACTGACTCCAACAATGGGTACTATTCCTCCCACTGACTCCAACAATGGGTACTATTCCTCCCACTGACTCCAACAATGGGTACTATTCCTCCCACTGACTCCAACAATGGGTACTATACCTCCCACTGACTCCAACAATGGGTACTATACCTCCCACTGACTCCAACAATGGGTACTATACCTCCCACTGACTCCAACAATGGGTACTATACCTCCCACTGACTCCAACAATGGGTACTATACCTCCCACTGACTCCAACAATGGGTACTATACCTCCCACTGACTCCAACAATGGGTACTATACCTCCCACTGACTCCAACAATGGGTACTATACCTCCCACTGACTCCAACAATGGGTACTATTCCTCCCACTGACTCCAACAAAGGAGCACAATTCTTTCCAATTACACCAATAATGGGGCACTATTCCTTCCCCTAATACCAACAATGGGGGCACTATTCCTTCCACTTACACCAACAATGGGACACTATTCCTCCTAGTGACACCAAGGGGGCACTATTCCTCCCATGTACTAGTGCCCCATCGCTGGTACCAGTGCAATGAATAGTGTCCCATCTTTGGTGTCAGTGGGAAGAATAGTGTCCCATCGTTGGTGTCAGTGGGAAGAATTTTGCCCCATAGGTGGTACCAGTGCAATTAATAGTGTCTCATCTTTGGTTTCAGTGGGAGGAATTGTGCTCTATGATTGTGTAGCAGTGGATGTACTAGTGCCCATCATTGGTGTCAATGGGAGGAATAGTGCCCCATTGAGGGTACCAGTGGGAAGAATAGTGTCCCACCTTTGATGTCAGTGGGAGGATTTGTGCTCTGATTGCATGGCAGTGGATGTACTAGTGCCCCATCATTGGTGTCAGTGGAAAGAATAGTGCCTCATCGTTGGTGTCATTGGGAGGAATAGTGCCCCATTGGTGGTACCAGTGCAATGAATAGTGTCCCATCTTTGGTGTCAGTGGGAGAAATTGTGCTCTATGATTGCGTGACAGTGGATGTACTAGTGCCCATCACTGGTGTCAGTGGGAGGAATAGTACCTCATCGTTGGTGTCAGTGAAAGGAATAGTGCCCCATCTTTGGTGTCAGTGGGAGGAATTATGCCCCATTGTTGGTGTCAGTGAGTGTACTAGTGCCCTACCATTGATGTCAATGGGAGGAATAGGGTACCAATGGGAAAAATAGCGCCCCAGCTTTGGTGTCAGTGGGAGGAATTATGCCCTGTTGTTGGTGTTAGTGGACATACTAGTGCCCATCACTGGTGTCAGTGGGAGGAATAGTGCCTCATCGTTGGTGTCAGTGAAAGGAATAGTGCCCCATTGGGTGTACCAGAGGGAAGAATAGTGCCCTATCTTTGATATCAGTGGGAGGCATTCTGCCCCATTGTTTGTGTCAGTGAGCGTACTAGTGCCCTATCATTGATGACAGTGAACAGAATAGAGCCCCATCAGTGGTACCAGTAGAAAGAATATCTTTGGTGTCAATGGGAGGAATGATACGCCACTGCCGGTGTCAGTGGAATGAATGGTGCCTCGTATCAGTGGAAAGAATAGTGTCCAAGGGCCAGGTAAAGGCAAGCACAGAGCCACATCTGTTTGGAAACCAGTGCTCTAGGAAGTGTCAAAGGCTACAGAACGTGAACAAAGGGAAGGTAGGAGGCACCAGCCACCAGAAAGGTAAGTATACCACCTCTTCTTTTGCTATTAAGATCTTTTTGGGGCAACCCACCCATAGCGATAATGACAGGGGCTCTTCTTGGGACTATGAACTACTCCAGGTCGGTGGGGAAGATCCCTTAATAGCAGTGACGGTGTATGTAGTGCAGCTAAAGCAGCGCAGTGTTGAGAGAGGGACCTGGCCCCTCTGCGCCTGCGCCAATGCGCCGTGATGTGAGGATGATCAGAGCAGATGGTAGGTAGAGGTAATCTCCGGCTTCTATGGGTCAGGGAGATGCGTTCATTTATACAGCGCTCTAAGCAGATGCCAAGTCAGTAACTTAAAAACACTTCTGTTACATCCAGCTAAACAAAAAAAAAAAGTTTATGAATAAAACATGCTGCTTGTTCTGCAGAAAGACCTTGACACGGCTTCTACAGCCTCACTGGTGGGCAGAAAGTGCTAGGCTGTCAGATGCAGCAATATCAACCAGCGGTATAAATAAGATGCGCGGCATTGCAACGCACCCTGTGCTATCGCCAGTCATCATGTCTGAGGTTTTTTTTTTTTTTTTTTTTTTTCAATTCCGAAACTGCTGAACTAAAAGCAAACAGCTAAGTACATGCTATTCATCTGCTATCTATGGGCGCTGTTTAAGCTGCCAAAGGATTTTTACATTTGCCCAGCCAGTCCTCAGATGTAGACAGCCTCACCAAACAGCTGGTTGGGTCAGGGTCCAGGACAAGGGGTGGGCGAGAGGGTCAGCTGCCCTGGGCATGATGGTTTACTGCAAGGATGGGGGCGCCTTCCTACTGTTATAAGGCTGACAGGAGTAGTCACAGAGGCAGTGATTTTGACAGGTGAGTGACTGCTGGGCATGGGGTCTCCTAAGCCTGCACATCATGAATGGGGGGTGTAGTTTGGCACCTTTTGCCCTGTGTGCTGGATGATCTTGTCCTGGTACTGGCTTTTTCCACTGTAGGTAAGCAATATACCCACATGGAAGAAAAATATATTTGAAGTGCTACAATTTTGGCCATATTCAATATATTTCAAAATATATTTCAATAAAAAAAAAATATATAAATAAATATATATATATATATATCTATAATATATATCATGTTGAAATGCATTTTTATTACAAAATATATGAAAAATACATTTCGACTATACTATGTTTTTAAAGATACAAATCTACATTTTTGGAATGCATTTACAAATATATGTAAAAGTATATGTTAAAGTGACTTTTTATATGTTAAAAAAAATCTGAAGAATATACTTTAAAAAAATATATTTAAAAAAAAAATGGTGTCAGTGGGAGGAATGGTGCCTCATTATTGGTTTCAGTGGAAGGAATAGTGCCCCATTGTTGGTGACAGGGGAAGGAATAGTGCCCCATTGTTGGTGACAGGGGAAGGAATAGTGCCCCATCGTTGATGTCAAAGGGAGAAATGGTGCCTCATCATTAGTGTCAGTGGGAGGAATAGTGCCTCATTGTTGGTGTCAGTGGGAGGAATGGAGCCCCATTGTTGGTGTCAGTGGGAGGAATGGTGCTTCATTGTTGGTGTCAATGGGAGGAATGGTGCCCCCCCATCATTGGTGTCAGTGGGAGAAATATTGCCCCATTGCTGGTGTCAGTGGGAATAATAGTGCCACGTAGTAGTGGAAGGAATAGTGCCCCATCTCTGGTATCAGTGGGAGGAATGGAGCCCCATCATTGGTGTCAGTGCAAGGAATAGTGCCCTCCCCCCCATTGTTGGTGTCAGTGGGAGAAATATTGCCCCATTGCTTCTCCAGGGCATCACCCATCCTCTGGAACTCCCTACCCCAATCCATCAGACTATCGCCCACTCTCCTCTCTTTTAGGCGCACCCTAAAAACAACCTTCAGGGAAGCCTACCCCACCCTCTGCTAATTGCCAATCTCCTCCACTCTTCCTACCACTCCATCCCCCACAGCTATCTCCTCCTGTACCACTATCCCCTCCTAGATTGTAAGCTCCAAGGAGCAGGGCCCTCGAACCCCTCGTGTTTTGCACTGTATTGTTATTGCACTGTCTCATGTATTGTCCCCCATTGTAATGTACAGCACTGAGCGAACTGTTGGCGCTATATAAATACTGTATAATAATATAATAATGGCTGATGTCAATGGGAATAATAGTGCCATGTAGTAGTGGGAGGAATAGTGCCCTATAAAGCCAGGCAAAGGGTCACATTGTGACACAGTGTGA